>NC_073302.1:113056621-113179121 GCF_027595985.1 Sorex araneus
CCAGTAAAATAAATAATACCCTACCATTAATTTTAATCCTGACATAGTAATGTAAAGAGTTATAAATATAACCTATCTAAGCACACCCTATGGTTTTAATGTAACTAAAACCATGGAGATTTTAGGGAACAGTTACCAACAGAAAGAAAGAAAATCTTGACTGCATGCCCCAAGGTTATATTTCAGTGATGTATGTAAACTGGGTCATCAAGTTAAAAAATATATACAAAATCAGCAAATTTAAAAGTATCCTGAGCTCATTTTTCAGTTGGCAACTCAATATTATCAACTCTGCATAGGTTCTTAATTGAGATGAAATATTTTGGATCATTCAAAGGGATAAAAGCATCACGAATAGATAACATCGATTTAAATATCATTACCACAGGACTGTATGAAACCATTTATAGGCTTACATTTTTCATTTTTAGGATGGATATTTTCATGCTTCTTCATAAAAGGATATAGTACTTTCTGTATAATAAAACCAGAATGATGAAAGTGAGCTCTCTATTGTCACTAGTTTCTCAATTAACATCAATGTTTCATAGGCTTTTCATGCAAATTATCCACTACACAAAACAAAAATCGCTTCAATATGTGAGCCTCATCATAGAAAAGTCATTTAAAAGAAAATATAATCAACAACAAAGGGAAATGGCATTTAAATGGCATTACTTTCTAGAATGTAACGTGTTTAATATAGAAGAAATGTCTTCAATTTTGCAACACACACTTTATATATACTAACAGTAGAAGCACAAAAAAAATTTCCCTTGAACAATTAAGTAAACTTGAAGTTAGGACACTATAATTTTAGGAAAATTTTGATTGAACTGCATGTTTTATCTGCAGAAAATACAACAGCTTCTTTTCAGAAATAATAATAAAGATACACATGGTGGGTAAAGATGTTATATGAAGTATATCAATATGTAGAAGGAATATAAGGGGGGAATAGGTGAATAGAAAGAAATGCATGCAATTGAAGTTCTAACCATTTTATGGTATTCTAGATTACCCACACTGAGCAATAGACTCTCTTTAAGGAGTTCTCAGAA
Organism: Sorex araneus; assembly: GCF_027595985.1. Lineage (NCBI taxonomy): Eukaryota > Metazoa > Chordata > Mammalia > Eulipotyphla > Soricidae > Sorex > Sorex araneus. The sequence goes on from NC_073302.1 coordinate 113,057,683, forward strand.
CAAAATAAAATAAAATAGTTATATTTGCTATGTGGGCTGGAGTGATAGTGCAGCGGGTAGGGTGTTCGAGCGCGGCCGACTGGGGTTCAATTCCTCCATCCCTCTAGGAGAGCCTGGTGAGCTACCAAGAGTATCTCAATCGCAGGGCAGAGCCTGGCAAGCTACCCGTGGCATATTTGCTATACTAAAAACAGTAACAACAAGTCTCACAATGGAGACGTTACTGGTGCCTGCTCGAGCAAATCAATGAGCAACAGGATGACAGTGATATAGTGATATTTGTTATGTGATGTGCTTATTCTGAACATGTTTAGTGTAAAATGAAAAATTTCCTCTTCCATACCCCTTTGAAAGAGTATCAGACCAATATTAGTACTTGATATTCACATTCATAAACATCCCCTATGACTGCTTTTATGAAATAAACAAGAACAAAGTCAAAAAGACCAATTAAATTTTTCCAACAAACTCTGTTTATGTTTGAGATCTGTGCCTGGTATGAGGGAATCTATTAAATAGAATTTATTTAATAATAAACCAGTTATGTTTTCTATTTATAAAAATTGAGATAAAATCATGAACATTTTATTATATTTATAATATTATGTAATACTATGCAAATTTCACTTGTGAGCCATTGGTCAGTTATTTATGCATACTTTATTAAGTTTACTACTAAAAGTCCACGTCCATGATTCACCACATTAGTGCCTGTTGCCCTGATTTTCCCACACTTCTCCCTTTCTTCTGGCAATCACTCTTTGACCTTAAAGTCCAAGGATTTATTTTAAGGAATGATAGCACAGCCAGTAGGGCATTTATTTGCCTTGCACTCGGCCAGCCTGGGATCAATTCCTCTGTCCCTCTCAGAGAGCCCAGCAAGATACTGAGAGTATCCTGTCTGCATGGCAGAGCCTGGCAAGCTCCCTGTTGCGTATTTGATATGCCAAAAGCAGTAACAACAAGTCTCACAGTGGAGACATTACTGGTGCCGCTTGAGCAAATAGATGAGCAACGGGATGACAGTGACAGTGATTACTGAATTTATTTTAATATCATCGACTTTCTTAGTTTCTCTTTCTACCACATATGAGCAAAAGCATAGTGCTTGTCTTTGTGTGAATTTTTGTGTAGTTTTTCTCTGTGTGTTTTGTAGAATGAGTGACAAATTTGAAGGATTTTACATAAATAAAGACTTATTTCCATCTTCAAAGCAAGCAATGCTTGAATGGTCTTTCTCTGGTAATTAGCAAAGGAACATCAGGCCTGTGAGTTCATTTAATAGCTCTGTATCAATAAGTCAAGGATGCAGTATTGTGTCAAAGATGTTCATCATTCTAGGCTAATCTCATAAAAAAAGAACTCTTAAAATTATTGAGTCTTTGAGTCTTCTCCTTCTTTATCTTATTCAGTATGTACCTTTGCCCCTTTCTCAAAAATATACAGTTTAAAATTACTTGCTAATTTGGATAACAGTTTCTTTTGTAAAGTATATAATAAATTCTACTGAAATTATATAAGAACAATTTGTCTCAGAATTTAGATTCTCTAAGACTGTGATTACCAATATCATCAAATTTTATCCATAGCCATCTGAAAGCTATGTTTAATATAGGTCTCATTCTTCTGATCCTGAAAGAGTCTCCAGTCTTTGGGAAAGACGAGTAAGGAGAGACTGCTAAAATCTCAGGGCTGGGATGAATAGAGATATTACTGGAGCCTGCTCAAGTAAATCAATGAACAAAGGGATGACAGTGATACCATGAATTTTAATGTGGAGTTTAAAAAAATGGACATAGGCTTAATATAAACTTGATTAAAATCTCACTAATATATTTAGTAACTTCTAATTATGTCTTAAAGAAGTGAATTTTTTGTGATGGTCAAATGGTAACGAATAAATGACTGAATCCATCATATAGGCAATCATATAGTCTTTTGAGACACTTTCACCTTTGATCACAACCGACGTAACCGTGCGGTTCTGGCTGCCATGTTTTCCATGAAATTTGTTCTAATCTGGGTTAAGTTTCAGATGAAATAAAGAACTTCCTTTTAAATTCACATTTGAAACCAGAGGATACTTTTTTTTTTTCTCTTAAGTGCTGCATTGGATGTTCTACTAACATTAAATAGAACTCTTTAAAGTTTACATTTGAAACCAGAGGACACTTTCTTTTCCTTAAATTTTTCATCGGATGTTATACTAACATTAAATGCAGGCATAGAAGTGATTAAAGTATAAAAGGATGTATCAGTTCCACACTCTGCTGGAGGAAAAAAAAACTCATTCTGATTATTTGAAAAAGAAGTTTCAAAAATTTAAATTTTTGGATTCTTGTTATTGTATTTACTAAATTTACAGCAATCTGTCATTGCTAATTTGATTAAGCTTGGATCTCTGTATCCAGTTTCTTTTGTCATGTATAGATTTTCCCAATAGCGGTTGAAAGTGATAAAAATGAAGGGATCACAATGACTCTGTAGGTCCCTGAGATCAGACACGCAGATGTGATAGAGAGCTTTTTGGTGGATGTGAGCTAAAACTATTTCCTTCAGCTCAACCTCACACTCTGCATCCTGATGGCCCATCTCAGGGGAACAACAGAGGTCCCCAAGGCTTGACTGGGACAAAAGTCCCCAAAGAACTCTCCAGAAGCTACCAATCAACCTCTCCAAGAACCAGTTTTCCCAGCAAAAGCTTCAATTTAATAGTCTGTGTTATGCTTCAGGGTTGTTTGTTGTTCTGTCTTTGTTAGCTCATCAAGGGAGGAGGGAGGGATCTTTTCTTTTCAAGTCTTCAATTATGGATGACCTAATTCTGATAATATGCAAAACTTGCATAGCACCCATCATTGTTCTTCTATTTGACTAAACTAAAATAATTATGGTGAGGGGCAGTGCCAACAATGACATCTGCCTTATTTCTTTCAAAGTATATTGACAAATGTTGCGATTCATTACGGCTGTATGCTAGCTCCTATGGATTCATTTTATAACTAAGTGACCCTGTAAAGTCTTGAGATAATAACCCAGATGCATTCTTTCTAAGAAGAAATTTTTACTCATGGGGGCCGGAGCGATAGCACAGCGGGGAGGGCGTTTGCCTTGCACACCGCCGACCCTGGTTCGATCCCCGGCATCCCATATGGTCCCCCAAGCACCGCCAGGAGTAATTCCTGAGTGCAAAGCCAGGAGTAACCCCTGAGCATCGCTGGGTCTGACCCAAAAAGCAAAAAAAAAAAAAAAAAGAAATTTTTACTCATGAATTTACCAAAATTTTCTAGTAAGTCTGTCAAATTTATAACCTGTTTGCATTCAGAATAACTAGGTTGACCTAATGATACTCCAGAAAGCACTGCTACTACCTAAAGAATATATTTTACAGTAAAGGAAGACTATACATTGTGTTACATTCATGGGATTACTTGTTATTTACTCTGCTCATACACACCTAATATTATTTGTTCCTGGACTAAAGAAATAGTGGAAGGAACTGGATAATATTTTGTAAAATTGGAATATTGTGCTCCAGGATACAGAATATGATACGAATATTGACTGGTATACAATGCTAGTTCTTCATAACCTATATTCATGCATATTGGACTAAAAGTGAGAGGCTTAAGAAGGGGAGAATAATGTTTCTATTGCCCATAGCAACCAATCCACCCATGGTTTTCTACCTCATTTTCAATCTCAATTGCTCTTCTAGATGTTTTACATCTAGTTCCCAGTGATAGAAAAATTGTTTCAAAAAACACAGACAAAATATAATGGCAAAGTAAAGATTTCTTTTAAGTGATTGACAGCTGAGACAGCCACTTAACCCCCATATTGCAAGTCCATGTCAGTTAACCAAGTGACAGAGAAGGAGGTCAGAACATTGGTAGAAATGGTTCATTATGATTTGACACAGTCGCTTTACAATGGAAGAAGTTCACAAACGTATAAAATTCAGAAAATCCTTTAGAACCTTATTTTGAAATTTTAGATACTAAAATAAAGGACAAAAGAAGAGAATCAGTGGAGAGTTCACAGACCCTTTGGGAATGTCACTTCTGAACTTGTTCAAGTAGTTTATGAGACTAAGGAAAAAATTAAATGGCAAATAGACCTATAAATACCAATTATGACCAAGTGGCGTAAAGTGGAATTGGAGATTTCACTAGAGATATTTGTTCATTGATGCAATATTATTGCAGTCAGACTTAATGAAAATCATTTTCTTTACCACAGTCATATCCGTATTATTTAACATAAGATTATCATACACAACATTAAACTTCAGTCATTAGTTAATATAAAGGTACAATTTTATAGCTAAGAATGGGGTTAAACATACAAAAATAAAACAAAGGCAATGAATCTTATTTTATCATGAAATCTAATTAGATTTTGATTTGTTATATAAGGCACTATTTCAAAAGTGTATGCTGTTTCAAAAATAGCTATTTATCCTTGTATTTGGAAGCAATTATGGTTATATTAGATACTTTAGATGCCATCATGTACTATTGGCATTGTGACTGAGTTGGATGTCAAATTATTCAAAATTCACTAGGTATATGACATTTGATATTGTCCTTATTGTGGCTGATGTCATTAGCTTCTCATGATTCCCTGCAGCTATATTTGATATTTTCCTTATTGTGGCTGATGTCATTAGCTTCTCCTGATTCCCTGCAGGTGTTAAAGCTCACTACTGACACACTTTGGAAGGATATTATTCAAGAAGCTTTCTCTATACATTGAGCTACTCCTTCTGTACTTCACTTTCCCCAATTCCCTCCAAATTGTTTATGGTCCAACATCTCTAAAGATATCTTTGGTGTCTAGAAAGACAGTGGGTAAGATGTTTGTCTCGCCTTGCATGCAGATTTGATCCCCTAAGCCCAGCAGACAGTGATACCTTACTGCAAGGCCAGGACTAAGTCTTCAGCACTGTCAGTGTTGCTCAACCCCCCCCCCCATAAAAAGAAAACAACAACAACAGCAACAACAACAACACTCACAGTACCAGAAAAAAAAAACAAAACAGAACCCATAATCTTTGATGTGAAATGGCAGGCAGAATCTCATCTCTCCCTCCCCTGCTTTACTTGCTTTAGGGTAACTATTCTTTGAAAAGTGAACAAAACTGGCACTTGAATCCATTGAGTAACAGTAGAACTAATGTGAGGCTGTTACACCCGTGGCTCTGTTCCATTATATGAGACTTAGCGAAGCAGGCAGAAATCCTCTCCCATTGGTCTTGTAGAAGCAAGATATTATGACATAAACAGCCGAAGGTGGAAGAAACTTGGAGGGAGACAAACTGCAAGCAGCCTGTAAGAGCTAAGGGCCCCATTCTTCCAGCTGCAATAGTTTGTATTTTGCCAACAACCATCTACATTTGGAATAAAACACAAGCTGCAGAATGAAGACAGCCTTCACTACAGCTTTGTGAGACCCTGGAACAAAAAACCAGCTAAACTTCATGGTGACTCTGACTGAAATAAACTGTATGATAGTGAACTCTCTATTATCACAAATGGATAGTATTAATCTACCCTATAGTCATGAAGGTCTAAAATACCACATAATACTCATAATTGTCCTAGCTGATATACTCATGCTTCATAGTGCCAGTAATATTTGATGGTTTTCATGTTTTCTTTCATTTCATTGTTATGATTGACAGATAAATTGTAAAATTTTAAGGTCTAGAAAGAGACAGAGGAGTGCATATTTTGTATGCAGGAAGACTTGGTGTGATACATGGAACCACATGGTCTCTGAGCACTGCTGGATAAATAATAATAATACAAAATCACTGTCATCATCACTGTCATCACTGTCATCCATTGCTCATCAATTTGTTTGAGCAGGCACCAGTAACGTCTCTCACTGAGAGACTTATTGTTACTGCTTTTGGCATATCCAATACACACGGGTAGCTTGCTAGGCTCTGCTGTGCGGGCTCCATACTCTCAGTAGCTTGCCGGGCTCTCCGAGAAGGGCGGAAGAAACAGACACAGGTTGGCCACATGAAAGGTGAAAGCCCAACCGCAGTGCTATTGCTCCAGCCCAATAAAGAATAATAATATAGAATAATAATAATAATAATAATAATATAGAAGACAAATATGACATATGCATATATATGGCAAAGTAAGTCCACAATATTATTTATCAGCATATATCACCATGCCACCATGCAGTGATATTTTTCTTTGTAATAATTAATTGTTGATCTATTAATAATGTCATATATACCATGAAATATATTTGCAACATGCAACCTGTTATAAATGACCTTTACAGAACCCATTTATATTACGATAGGAGTTTGCAAGTTCTGACAACCTTTACCAATTTCCCCTACCCCTAGATCTTTGCTGTTGTGTTTCCTTCTTTTTTATTCCATACGTGACTATGTGCACATAAACTTTGTCTTTCTCTGTCCAGTTCATTTATTTTTATTATTGTTTGCTCCATTTAACTATATGCTTCTTGCATTTCAAACATAATTATCTACAAGGTTTCTAGAGAATAGTTGTTGGAGCCAGAGATAGTACTGCAGGTAAGGTGCTTGCTTTGCACTTACTTGGTTAACCCTGGTTAGACCCGTGCACTGTCCCCTGAGCACTGCCAGGAGTAATCCCTGACCAGAGGCAGGAGAAAACCTTGAATACTTCCAGGTTTAATCTACTTTTTAAAAACTTAAAAATAATTTTTATATGGTTAGGGCATAGGGGAGAAACTCAGTGGAGAAGTGAGGAGGAAATTTGAGACAATGAGAGAAGAAAAATCACTTTGATAGAAAGCATATTTTTAAATATTCTATTCAGAATGGAGCAATAGTATGGTGGGTAGGGCATTTGCCTTGCACACAGCCACCCCAAGTCGATTCCTCCGTCCCTCTCGGGGAGCCCAGCAAACTACTGAGGGTATCCCACCTGCACAGTAGAGCTTGGCAAACTACCCATGGCATATTGAAATGCCAAAAACAGTAACAAGTCTCACAATGGAGACATTTACTGGTACCCGCTTGAGCAAATTGCTGAACAATGGGACGACAGTGCGACAATGCTATTCGTGAAAACAGGTCATTGACAATACTGTAAATCTCACAGTGTTGCAAGTGCAAAGACTCTTCTAAAAAAGGAGTGATTGTTAACATGGAAGGATGATTATGGTATATGTACAAAATGGAATGCTATGTAACCATAAGGAAAGATGAAATCATAGAGTTCACTGAAACTGGAGGCAAGCACGTTAAGAGAAGCTTAGAGGGTGAAGGTCAAACTCTGGCAGTTCTCATTCATCTATTGTGTTTAGAGAAACGAGAACAAGGAAATAGAATATATCAAATGATGGTCAACCCTACATCTTTTCTCACGATTCTGTAATCCTCAGGTACATAAGGTGAAAATGCCCAGGAATGAAGTTGTGGATAGGGAAATGATGAGATCGACTGGAGTGACAACAGGAAACAGGTTGAAGGTCCTACATACTTTGGTAGCAGAGAGGTGAGTTGACTGTGAATTAACTGTGTATATCAAAAGCATAAGCATCGACACCCTTGTAAACATGCGACCCAAACTATAACAATCCAATTTAAGGAAAAATCTGAGTCTTTAAGGGGTCAAAGTTGGGGGACTGTAAAATATTGTAGAGAAAATTTGCAACTGGTAGTGGAGGTGGAGTTGTAATTTTGTAAACCGGAAACAATATCACTAAGCATTGAAAACATAGTGCCTGAATAACAACAAAAAAGCTAATGAAGACAACAAACATCAAATACAGAACAGAACACTGCTGAGTGGCAGTTACTGATCAACCGTATGACACAATGTCAGTGTTTGGAAAATGAGAGACTTGGACTATCTGGAAGTCGCCTCATTTTATGTCTTACAATTAGAATGCTAACATTTCCAGTCACTGGCATAAAGTTGCTTCAGTATAAGTTTAAACAATCATTTTAGTAACCCTATTACAAAATCTATCTTGTAGAGTGTTTGGCATCATTAAAATTCCTGCTGTAGGATGCACATAGTACTTCAGAATTTTTCAGAGTGGAACCATAGTATAGGCATATTCCATAGACTCCTCAAGTGATGGTTACTGACAAGGTGTTTGAAAGTATTTCCTTGGGAATATTTCTTTGTTGTTATTATTATTTTAAATCTGTTTTCATATAAATTAAGTACATGAATGAACTCTATTGTATACATTTCAAAATACATTTTACAGATATATAGGATATTATGGTAACATGACTCATTACAGATTTTTAAGCTCAGAATACTGTCTGAATGGTATAGAAGAATGAGTATGTGACATGTTCCAAGAAGTAAAAAATCTTCTGTAATGAGAAACTGCAAGTTGTTTTTGTGTTAAAAATAATACTCTAGATTCACTTGCTTTTTGAAATGTTAAAATATTAAAAAAAGTTAACAAAAATCTGAGCAGTACAGATTGTTAGTATTTTCCAGTTATTCAAAAAGAAAAACTGACTCAATTTGTGTTAATTAAACTTCAGGTTTGTTAAAAGAATTTCAATTTTTTATTTGTTAAACTTTATAAAAAGAAATCTTCCTGTTTGATTTAACTACCATAAGAAAATGTGCTTCAGTTCTAGAGTAAACAAAAATTGCTACAGATAAAAATATAGTAGTCATTTACCAAAACAATTAGCACTCAATTAGCACTCAAAAATCCTCTAGTATTCTACCAAAATCAAGAAAAATTCTTCTATCAAATACAGTTAACTTGTTTCCAGATTTTGACTGAGTACCATGATTTACAATATTATCAATGGTAGTTTTATGCCTACTTAGCTCCAATTCCACACGAACCACCTACATGCCCAGTTTCTCGGTCAATAACAGGAATCCTTTGCACTGCTCACTTCCCCCGGCAAGTTGAATGAAACAATATTTCTTGTAGATAAGTTGCAATCCTTTGTGTATGGTCACTACAATTTCTATATCCAGACATATATTCTTGGGAATTTGGGTTATATTTAGATCATGACTAGTATGATTAATGCTATGATGAACATGAAGATACAAATGTTTCTTTATTCTTTATTAACTTTCATAGAATCAGTCCCTTATTAATTTTTGATAGGTTTGCACTTACATGAGACATACTACTGTAACCTAATGCATAATGCCAATTTTCCAGAAAGTTAAAAATCTGTACACTATAGGCATGAGAGATAGAGTAGCAACTAAGGCTCTTGCCCTACATGCAGTTGATTGAGTTATGTCCCCTAGCACTGCTTGTGATCTATCAAACCTGCTAAGAGTGATCCCTTAGCACACAATCCAGACGAAGGCTTGAGGACCACTGGGTGTGGGCCCCAAACAAAACAACAAAAATTATGTGTATATATATATATATATACACATATATACATATGTATACATATATATGTGAGTATGGTAAACTAAAAGGACTATAATTATAATTTGAAGGGGGAATAAAATATAATAAAATCTTTTTTGGGGTGTTGGGAGGTGCATTATGTGGTAATGCTCAGGGGTTACTTCTTGCTCTGCACTCCGGCATTACTCCTGGCTGTCGATCAGGAAGCATATGGAATGCCAGGGATCGGAAAAGGATTGGCTGCATGCAAGGCACATGTCTAATCTACTGTACTATACTATCTCTCCAGCCCCAGAATAAAGTTTTTTTTTGGGGGGTCACACCCAGCGATGCTCAGGGGTTACTTCTGGCTTTGCACTCAGGAATTACTCCTGGCGGTGCTTGGGGGACCATATGGAATGCTGGGGATCGAACCCGGGTCGGCCGCGTGCAAGGCAAACGCCCTACCCGCTGTGCTATCGCTCCGGCCCCAATAAAGTATTTTTTTTTAAATTAAAACCTTCATTGCTGTAACCCAATTATCTGCAATTTCTTTTTAAAAGAATTAAACATCATGTAGGTTAAAAAGGATGAAAAAATAATAAATAACAGAAATATATGAACAATGGTTAGCTCTGTAACTTAGGCTCATTATAATTTTTAAGGAACATGTGTTTAAAATTTTCAAAGAAATGACTAGTGTTGAATTTATCAAAGTAACAACATTTTTATGAAGATGAATGACTTACACATATACACTCATACTCCCCAACTATAAAGTAACTTTGAATTGTTCAAAGCAAGACCTATTTTTCAGCTATTTAATAGGCTAATATTTGAAGAGTAAACAACTATGGTTCTATTTCATAAATGTCCATAAAATTAAATCTTTTAAATCAAAGTAGTTTTATATAATAAAGCAAGATATTTTGATTGCAGGTCAATATTTGACCCTTTAAAAATCTTGACTTTTGTCAAAACATTTTATTAACAGCAGGAAAATATTTCCTTTTGACAGCTTTGTTATAATATACTGTTCATTTACATTCCCAATATTGCTATTCTGATAAGATTAAATTAGTTTTCAAAACTGTGATGAAGTAATTAGATTGTAATAAGCTTTTACAATATAGCATTGTAGCACTGTTAATTTGCTCTAGCGAGCACCAGTAAGGTCTCCATTGTGAAACTTGTTGTTATTGTTCTTGGAATATCAAATATGCCACGGGGAGCTTGCCAGGCTCTGCCATGCAGGCGGGATACTCTTGGTAGCTTGCCAAGCTCTCCAAGAGGGATGAAGGAACTGAATCCAGGTCGGCCGTGTGCAAGGCTAATGTCCTATCCATTGTGCTAACACTCCAAAATTTCTAAAATACACTTGTAAAAATAATGTCAAAATAAAATATCTGTCTATTAAGTATTTTCTATAACATGCTAAGCAGTTTAATATTGATTTAATTAGTAGTAACATATGTCTTAGTCTTAAAAAATTAGTCATCATCTACATGCAAAGTAAATCATGGTAGCTGGATTTTGTTTTGTTAATTTAGATTTTGTCATTTTCTTGTTTAGCTCTGCCTGATTTATCTGTATTTGTTTTGTTTTGTTTTACTTTGCCCTGTATTATTGTCTGTTAAAAGCATATTACGCATACAATTGTTCACAACAGGAATAAATCTTATGACAGTCCTTAACTGTCCAAGTTATTTCAAATCAGCAAAATTCAAAATTGAGATCCAACTGCTACACTCAATAGAGGCTCCTGTAATATGCTTTCTACTTCTTTGATTTTTCTTTTGGCAATTGTCATTCAAAAGCCTATATAATTCATTTGTCCTCTACTGTTCGTCCAACAAATTATCTGGGGTGGTTTTGTTTTTGTGTTTTCACCTAATTTTCTAACCCCAGTGCAAATTTTTGGTTATAAAGCAACATAAAAACAATTTGCTTTGCTCCCTGACTTTGAAAGATAGGAGAGGTGTCTTGATCTTTGTTTTTTTCTTTGAAGCACTTTCTACTTAAATATAGATCTGGATTTCTCATTCATAAAATGCCCTTACAAAGAAGTACTTTTCTCAGTTATTGCAGTCAGATCTATAAGCATTATATTCACTGTCTTGGTTTGTTTTCCTCTAGAAAGTCACTACTGCTATTTTGAAACCTATAGACTTTGGATCATTTCTTTCTTATTCTTTTCTTTTTTTTTTTTTAACAGCTTAAAATTACTCTGTATGTGATTTCTTTTTTTTTTCAGTTTGCCTTTTGGTTTTTTATTTTTTAAAATAATTTATTATTTTTTTTAATCAGTGAATCACCGTGAGGATACAGTTACAGTAGTATATAATACCAAGAGGTTGGCTCCATGGCTTGGAAGCTGGCCTCACATGCTGGGGGAAAGGCAGCCCGGATAGAGAAGGGAACACCAAGTAAAATGTGGCTGGAGATCCCATGCAGAAAGGGAGATGTGAGCTGAAAGTAGACTAGAGACTGAACACGATGGCCACTCAATACCCCTATCGCAAACCACAACACCCCAAAACAGAGAGAGAACAAAATTGAATACCCTGCCACAGAGGCGGGGTGGGGTGGGGTGGGGGTGGGGGGACGGGATTGGAGGGTGGGAGGGATACTGGGTTCATTGGTGGTGGAGAATGGACCCTGGTGGAGGGATGGGTTCTTGAACATAGTATGAGGGAAACACAAGCACAGAGATGGATAAATTTGTAATTTATATGATTTCTTATGGGAGTTAATTATACTAAATTTTCTGATATATTTTCCTGATAATAGAACTTTGTGACCTTGGACTCCAGGCTCAAAGGGATCTGAAAACAGAGATCCTCTGCCTGCTTCCCCCAGTCTCCAGCGCCCCAGGGATCAAAACCAGAGGACCCACCCTACCAGCACCAGATAAATAGCTCATCGGGAGACATCCACTACCCAGCCACCACTACGCTCCAGGCTGCGTTCCAGATGCTCAGGCTGAGCTGAGCCTCACACATGAGTGAAGCCCCATAGAGCCAGGTAAAGTAGAACCTTGTGACCTTGAACTAAAGGCATCATAAGACACATCATAAGACATTTAATACCCATTTTTTATAATTCATCATCATCATCAGCAGCAGCAGCAGCAGCAGCAGCTCGTTGATCGTCGATTTTCTCGAGCGATCTCAGTAAAATCTCCGTTTATCCTAGCCTTGAGATTTTAGCAGCCTCTCTTTACTCGTCCTTCCCAATGGTGCTGCAGCAGAGGCTCTTTCAGGGTCAAGGGAATGAGACCCATCATTGTTTCTGGTTTTGGCAGATGGATACACCACGGGAAGTTTACCAGGCTCTCCCAGGAGGGCAAGTTTACCAGGCTCTCCCATGAGGGCAAGAAACTGTTGGTAGCTTGCCAGGTTCTCTGACAGGTATAAGATGGTGCACATTTCTGGGAGCTTGGAACGTCCAGCTCCAGACACAACTTTTCGACTCCACCGTTCTTCCTGCAATAATATACGCCCCATAGACCTGGGCCCTACGAAAACAGGATGAGAACACTATTCGGGTATTCCAAAGAGGAATCGAATGGGCTATGCTTGGAATATCACATTTCACTCAAGTGAGAGAAGGAATCGGAGTTCCAACCTGTCTCATTTGCCAAGGAGTTAAAAATCAGATGGGCCGGACACATAATGTGATTTAGAGATGAATGCTGGACTAGAGCTGTTACTGACTGGATTCCATGGGATGTCAAAAGATCGCATGGCCACCCACCTAGGAGATGGATAGACTTCTTTATCAAAACCCTGATCAAACTGTTTGAGGCTCTTTATGTTCCTGCAGCGAGCAGATATCATTGTGCTACACTAGCATGCAATAGGGACGAATGTGGATGTTACTGGTGCCCGCTCAAGCAAATCGAAGATCAATAGGAAGACAAGTAATAAAAGTGATTATCCTGATATTACAATATCTTTCTCTGTTACCTTTAGGCATATTTTTGTAAAGCTGGCTTAAGCCTTTCTATGTATTTGTGCTTCAGTTAGTTGATATTAATTCCTCTAGTACTCTAAATTTCTACGTTTTATCTTATCAGATCTTGAAATTATTGCACCTGATTTTTTTTTTGAGTTTAGAAAATTTAAATCAAAATCAAATTGCATGTTATGGATGTAATTAATTGAACGATTTAATTAATGATTATATGTATACTACATACAAAATACATAATATAATATATGTATACACATGTATGTATATTTATATATACTATTGGTATATTTATATATACTATTGGTTCTCAAGATTATGTATGCTGTGTTATACTTATATGCCTTTTTATACTAAGTGTCATCATCTCACACTTATCCTCATAATGCCAAAATCTCTCCACTACAGTCCATCATGCCCCCTTCCTCCTTATAATCCTGTGTTCTATCTCTTTAATAACCAGCTTTGTAATCAGAATGTAAGGATTTATTTTTGTTTAGTTGTGTTTGTTCTCTTGCTCTGATCCTTTATATCCACATATGAATGAGATAATCAGTATTTGTTTTTCTTTTTCTTTCTAAGAATTTTGCTTTGGATGATCTGCAGTGGCAAAAAACAAATAAACAAACAAACAAAAAGAGGTCTTTCTCTTATTTTCCTTGTAATACTAAGTAGCATGCTATTGCTTTTTTGCTGTTTTTTCCATAAATATATCCTTTGGATTTTGGATTGTTTCCTGGTCTTAATCGTAAACAGTGCTTCAGTTAAAATAGATATGCTTATGTATTTTAAAATTAGGGTATAAATTTTTTTCTTTAATATATACATATATATGTGTATATATACATATAAATATTAGGAAGAATGCTAGATTACTGGGCATGAGAAAGTAGAGGATAAGGCACTTGCCTAGCATGAAGCTAGTCAGGTAAATGGTTTCCAAATCACCACCAGGGATGACTCCTGAGCACAGAGTCAGAAATATCTCTTTAAAACCAGTGGGCTGGATAGCACATTGGGTAGGGCATTTGCCTTGCACACATCCGACCCGGGTTCAAGTCCCAGCATCTCACATGATGACCTGAGCACTACCCAGGGTAATTCCTGAGTGGAGAGCCAGGAGTGACCCCTGTGCATCTCCGGGTGTGACCCAAAAAGCAAAAATGAATAAATAAATAATAAAAAAAATAAAGCCTTCTCCCCTCATTGCTTGAAAATATCTATTTTTAAAAACCTGAGTTACAACCAAACTATTTTCTGCATCAAATTGCATTCTCTACACCAATGAAAGAGGGTTCTATTGTACTCTGTCAATACCAGGATTTGTATCTGACATTTTCTCATGTAGTCCATTCTCACAGATGGAAGGTAGTATCTCATTGCATTTTTTATTTGAATATCCCTGATTTCTCTGTCCACCTCAGAAAGCCCGGCAAGCTACAGAGAGTATCCCGCCCGCACGACAGAGCCTCGCAAGCTACCCATGGCATATTTGATATGCCAAAAACAGCAACAACAAATCTCACAATGGAGACGTGCTGGTGCCTGCTCGAACAAATCGATGAACAATGGGACAACAGTGCTATAGTGCTACAGTGCTGTCCCTGATAATAAACAATAAGAAACTTTTTTTTTTTCCCTAGAAACTGTTGGCTCTCTGTTGGGCAGTCTACCCATTTTTCGATGGCATCATGTATTCTGTTTAGTTTTGTGAATTCCTTACATACCTTGGGTATTTTGCTTTGGTATATGTGTTAATATATTTTTCACATTCATCAGGACTTTTTTTGTTTTGTTTTGTTTTGAATTGAAGGTGTTTTTTTTTTAGAATATTTTACTTTTTTGCCCATGTATATATTTATTTGTTTGGGGGGTAAAAGAGCGCTCCCAATTTTTTTCCAGGAGTTTCAGGGCATCTTCTTCTGATTCTTGGCCAGGTGACCTTCCAAGTCAATGTTCTAGCCAGTGAATACTGTGACGCTGGGGCCCACCAATGAGAGAAATTACCCAGCAACACCTGCAGTGCTCAGAGCCTCCAGGACATTACCCAGAAAACTTACAGTTAGAGTCAGGTACTTGCCAGGAATGTGAATAGCATCATCCCAGCTCCATTTCTGGTTGTATGTGTTTTTTTTCTTTGTTTTGAGATTTTTGGAGGATTTTAGGTATTTTTTAAACTACACTTTTGTTGTTCATGCTTAGGATTTTATTTTTTTATTCTTTTCAATGTGATTGTGTTTTTCATACTATCTTTACCTTGCAGTTTTTGTTTGCACATAATCAACATATTTTTGTATATTTATTTTGTATCCTGACTCTCTACTGATAGATTTATTGTTTCTAATAGTCCTTTTAATGGCATTTTCAAAATTTTCTATGTGCATTGTAAGTCATTCAATCCATAAGAAATGTTTCTACAAACTATTATTTTCTATGACAATATTAATACTATATAGTACAAACTTACAAGATTCAGTCATGTAGCACTGTAACACTGTCGTTTTGTTATTCATTGATTTGCTGGAGCGGAGCGGGGCACCAGTAACATCTCCACTGTGTTGTTGACTTGTACTATTTTTGGCATATCGAACGGGGAGCTTGCTGGGCTCTGCTGTGCATACGGTAGTTTGCTGGGGTTTCAGAGAGAGATGGAGGAATGAAATCCTGGTCTGCCACGTGCAAGGCAAATACCCTACCTGCTATGCTATCTGCTATTGCTCCAGTCCTCTGTCATGTAAATCATATGCAATGTTCCACCATGGATGACTTTCTGGGTTACAAATGCAATGGGTCTGACCAGTTGTCTGCTGAGATCTGTGCTGATTGTTCTACAACTATGTATCTCCATCACACAACCTCAGGATTATTTCATCACAACAAGAAAGGAAATGGAAATTACTTACATGGGTTGTTTACTCTCCCCTGCCTGAACCAAATCTACAAACAATTTACTGAATTTTTGTTTGTTTGTTTGCATGTTTGTTTATAGGTCACACCCAGCAGTGTTTTAGTGATCTTGTAGTGGAGGGAATTAGACAGGGAATTCCCAGGTGGAAAGCATGCCCTAAAGCATTTTGAGCTACCTCCTACACAGAGCCAAACCCAGAGTCAAATGGTGGGAAGTATAGCATTTCCAGAGACAAAGCGCAAAGTATTTCTAGGTTGCAGAGGAAATGAACACAGAAATATATAAAGAATGTGAGCAATGACTCTAATAGAATCATTCCATTACAAATAGCACTCAATCTGGCGTCTTGGGAAAGTTCCTGTCATTTGGTATCACAACGTTGTAGGTGTGTTGTCATGAGTGAAATCTCCAACTTACATAAGTACCTTTTCCATTATCACTTTTCTCTTGGTGCCATTATTTAGACTATAACCAGAGTGTGAATAAATGTATGTGTTTTCATCTTACTTTCATCTTTATTGATAATTTATATTCATATATTATTTATTTTGCAAATTAGTTTTCTTTGAAGTAAGATTGCCTCTTCTGTCAAATTCCCAGTTCCTAAAAAATATTATATTATTAATATTTTTTTCTCTGTGTAGATGAACCATTTGTCCCTCTTCAATTTGTTAGGCTAATTTTCTTTATAATTTTACACTAAATGATCTCTTTTTCTCACTCAAAGTATAATAATCTCTGACGGCCTATATAATTTCATAGTAAATGCATTTGCTTATACTGATATAATTATATGATTATTTTCTCAATATTTATTTTCCTGTATGTTGTCAATATCAAGAAAAAATATAAAGTGATTGGCACCATTTTATTGATATTCAGACTGCCAATGAAGACATTGTACCATAAGTCCATTAAGTTGATAGTTTTAAATCTATTAAAATCTATGAATAGAGTTTACTTCTGGCTACCATGATTTATGTGTCAACCTACAAAAAATAACAGTACAGAATTGCTATTTATTTATTCATTATTTTTTGTTTTTTTGGGTAACACCTGGAAATGCACAGGGGTTACTCCTGGCTTTGCACTCAGAAATCACCCCTGGCCGTGCTCAGAGGACCATATGGGATGCTGGGAATCGAACATGGGTAGGCCGTGTGCAAGGCAAATGCCCTACCCGCTGTACTATTGCTCCAGCCCCAACACTACAGAAGTTTTTAGTTACAAATCAAGATGTACCTAGGCGAGGGGCCATAGTTGGCAAATAGGCCTCAAACAACTCTGGGTTTCTTTTGTTTGCCTGTTTGATTTCTGATGTCAAGCACCACACGTGGGATCATTGGCTGGCTCAGGGTACCACAGAGGTTGCCACGGATTGAACTCCATTATGTTTCCTGCAGTACAAATGCCCTACCACTGTTCCATTGTTCAACTCTACAACTTCTGGTTTCTGTACTCACTAAATTTATGCTCCAATATTCATTAGGCTTCTATTTAGAAAATGAGTTTTCTCCTCTAGGTTTCCTTTACTCTATTTTTTATATTAATTGTACTCTGTATTACTTGGCAGCATACTTTCACCTTTAACTTATCTTCCTGGGTTTAGTAGTAAATATCTATTTTGAAATGTTTATTATATCAACCTTATTACCTTTTATTATTTTAAGTAATACGCGTGAATAAAGAGAAATTTTTTTTAGAAATCTGTGAATGTTAGTGGCATAGAACTGGAAGTGAATGTGAGTCCCGGTTTTCAATGAGTTACAGAGCCCTTAAGGATTTAATTGTTTAGTACAACTGCCATATTGGCATTACTATCAATTTAACATGGCGTAGAATTTATTTGTTTCACTCATCAGTGCTTTTGAACCATTGCCTAATTAGAAACAAAGAATATAATGAGAAGGTTTTTATCTCCCCTCCCCGGATTCAATAGGCATTTACAAAATAACTGACCAGTTCCTAGCACAGTGCTGTATGTGATGACAGGAAAAAAATAACAGGAAGTATAGATTGATTATTTTCCAAGCTAATGTATTTTTATTTTTTTTTATTTTATTTTATTTTTTTTGTTTTTGCTTTTTGGGTCACACCCAGCGATGCTCAGGGGTTATTCCTGGCTTTGCACTCAGGAATTACTCCTGGCGGTGCTTGGGGGACCATATGGGATGCCGGGGATCGAACCCGGGTCGGCCGCGTGCAAGGCAAACGCCCTACCCGCTGTGCTATCGCTCCGGCCCCCCAAGCTAATGTATTTTTACATAATGCACTTCACTAGCAGTATTTCATTTAATTCTTACATTGCTCTTTGAAATAGATCAATATATATTTTGTTATTTTTATTCCCCCCAACAATTCCGTAATATCTGTACAGTTAATTTTTCTACAAGTGGAAATGCAGGAAGAAGACATTGTTTTATTGTTGTCATTATTCTTGCATTTTTATTTTTTATAAGCTTGTCTGTATTCATAGTTTGACATTGTTATTAGAACAAGAGTAACATGGAAATAAACTTCTAAATATTAAACAAGAATGGATTCTACTTTTTTTTTTTCACATTTCTTAATTTGTATCACTTGTGTCACTTGTTCACTGATTTGCTCGAGCGGGTGCCAGTAACATCTCCATTTGTCTCTGTTGCCTGCTAGTATAATCCAATGGCTTCTGCTCACTCCAGAAACACAAAAAGCCTCAAACCATTCATTTAGGGTCTTGATGAAAAAGTCGTAGGTGGGCGGGCATTTATTCTTTTGACATCCTGTGGAATCCAGTCAGTAACAGCTTTAGTCCAGCTCCTGCGGTCATCTCTAAATCACATTATGTGCCAGGCCCATCTCATTTTCGATGTATGATGTTCTTGAGGGTGGCACTGAAGAGTTTTGGTGAAATGGTGTCACCCTACTGAACGTCTCTCTTTAAATCGATGATCACTTCCTTGTAGAATGGTGAGATCCTAGTGGTGAATCCGTAATACAGCTCACTGAGGATCCTGATGTACTGAGTTTGAACGCCCTGTTTGGCCAGGGCTTTAATGACCACTTCAGTCTCAACTTTAAAGAATCAAAGGCTTTCTTTAAAGCAATGAAGGCTCATAGGCTAATTTTCTTAATTTATGCTCTTTGAATGATTATTTACTTGACAAATGGTGTGTTGGGTTTTCGAAGTCAAATAACATCCATGGCTTTAATTGTAGTCAAGATCTCAGTAGAAGAGTTATAAAGTCAAAGAGGGTGTCCTCATTCATTACTTTATTGACGATAGTTTTCGGTGAGTTCAAAGTGTGGGCATGGAGAGCCACGAACCGCCCCCCACCCCGGAAGCCTACCAATGGTGACGGACGAACAAAGGAAAGAAGGAATGTACGGGGCCACAAACTGGTTGGTCATCGTGACTCAGTTACCTCCCACTTCTCTCTTACAGCAGTTATATAGAAATCATGAAGGGTGGGGGGATACACATAGGTGGGTCTGAACATTATCATAACAATAAACAGATGTAAAGTCTTTTTCAGGGGAAGTTCTTCTAGGAGATTAACTCAAGAACAAAATCTCATTGGGGCTCAGCACTCCAGAATACTAGGAGATTTGCTCAAGGGTGGGATCCCATCTAAGGGCATATTGCTTTCTCTTTTCCTATACTGCTTTCTCTTTTCCTAGTAATCCATTTAAACAATCATATTAAATTTACTAGTATTTCTAGTCATTTTGTTTGAACACAGTAAAAGGCATGTTAAGCTTAAACAGTGCCTCTTCCAGTGACTAAAATCCACAGGCCAGTTTAGTCTTTCCTAACCTCAGCAGGGTCCTTATACAGTTGCTTCTCTTAGGGTCATGACAGACTTTATTCTATGACTGTGCACTAAACATTATTCTTCTTATATAGTACTTAGCTGTCCCTTGTTGATGCCAGGGTAGCTTACAGATTGACCTTGGTCCATCCAGGTCCCTCATTGGGACCCTCCTTTTGGGGCTATTAGGAAGTAAGGACAACTGGGGCTTAATTCAAGTAAATATGATGGATGCTCAGGAGTAAATATTATTTGGAGTCAATTAACTCCCATGTGACAAAAGTGTAGCATCAAGTGTCTTCCTATGTCTATACATAAAGGGAATTAATAACCATGCAATGAACATAAAAGAAAGAGAAAAGCAATATAAGATTAGGAATACCTGATGGAATTTGGTATGCCTTGGGAGCACTGTGGTAGAAGTCCTGAATGTAAAGCAAAGATAAACCAATGTTTTCTATAACAATAGTTTTCTATAGCAATGTTATCTAAGAAATTGACATTTCCTCATTAGAAACACTGTTTATATTTCAAAGAAGTCAGGCTTATGTAAGACTTAAAATTTTTCTTTAAGACTTAAATATCCGCAGGATCAGGGAGACAGAACAATGGTACAGATACTTGTTTGCATGCACATACCTGGGTTTGATTCCTGGCTCCACATGACATATACCCCAAATATATATTGCTAGGTAATGGCTCTGGGTGACTCTGAGAAATCACCTCAGGGACTTCTGATAGTGATTCCTGACTTTTCTAGTGCTGAAGATGAACATTATCATTGTATCCTTCATCCTCAGGCCCTAATAATTTTGACCTTAAAGCCAAAATCACAGATTCTCTTCATACCACTTGGGAGACTCCCAAATACTGGAAAAAAAATTTAAAAAAGGAAATGTTGAGCTCAGTCCCCCTTCCACATACATTTCATTAAATGCAGTTATCACCACTCACTGTCATAAATGGTAGGGTTGGAAGTCCATTATCAAATCAGGTAATCTTAAATTTCATGAAAAGATGGAGAAAATGAAGCAAAGAGCATTCAAAGTAGAGACAACGACCTAGAAAATTTACAGAGGTGCCTTTAAAGTACCTGTGAAGGGTAGGGATACACATAGGTGGGATTGCACATGATCATAACAATCAACAGATGTAAAGCCCCTTATTCAGGGGAAGTTCTTCTAGGAGATTAACTCAAGAACAAAATCTCATTTGGGGCTCAGCACTCTAGATTACTAGGAGATTTGCTCAAGGGTGGGATCCCATCTAAGGGTATATTGATTCCTCAGCTAGTAATCCATTTAAACAATCATGTTCTTACTGGGAAATCTTTGAGCAGAAGTGCTAGCCACTTTTTTGGTCCCAGTGATACAGCAGGAGGTGTAGAGCACTAGGTCACTTTAAATCTCCCCTCATGGAACAGGTAGCCAATCAGAATGTAGCATGGAATGACTTGGTGTATATGTGGCGGGGGAGGGGGGAGACGGAGACCTTAGTGCTTACAAATTAAAGGAGAAAAGGAGACCCTTAACACCACGCCTTCTCTTTTTTCCCTTTTCGGAACATGCATTTCCTGGACCCCACCTCTCTTTACGGTACCCCAGGTCAAGTATGGCTGCACGAGCCTGAAGAGGGCCTAGTATAAGTGGGTATCTCAGGGCCAGACGGGAGCAGAACCCAGACAGGGCTTGGATGCCAGGGAGGGGTCAAAGTGCTGATATGGGACTCTCCCCTCTCTGCACGTAGCTGTTGCGGAAAGTAGAAAACCCGAGACTAGAGGACAGGAATTGTTGGGGGGCAGCAGGAGGCCCAGCGTTGGGGCAGAACATAGGGATCGCGCCCACACACATGGGCTCTGGCCAGAGACCGAGAAGACATACATGGGATAGAGAACAGAATGGGACAGGACGAGTGACATCCTTCACTGGAAGTGACATCCTTCACTGGCGTCGGACAGGGAAGCCATTCCCAGGACCGGGCAGTGCAGGAATAGGACTTTGTTCACAGGTGAACACAGGAATAGGTCATTGTTCACAGGTGAAAGAGAAGCTTGGGAGTTGTGTGGTGCGTAGTAGGCTGGGGGTTTCCTGGAATCATCTACCTTTTCTGTGCAATAAAACTCACTTTCAATCTTCTGAGTTCAGTATGCAAATCTTTCACACAATACTCAAGAACCCACCAGCAGAGGAAAATCGGCTTTCTAACACCAACAGCATAAAAAAAAAAATCTGTCAATCATCGGTCCAATCTTGCAAATGTAGAAACATTTGTCAATCTCCCAGGCTTGGAAGAGAGCTACTATACAACTCTATCAACACAACTGGTAAGGCAATCCAAATATTCCCGAGCATTAAACATTTTAAAAGTTCACTCATAATATTAATTGAGAAGAATTATTAGATATTTAAGGAAGATAGGAGCACAAATTTTAAAATAAAACAGCTCAAGTGAAACTGAATAACTCTAATGATGTGGAGCCAAGTAAAGAAATAGAAAATAATTTAGAGGCATTCTAATTAGCAGCTTTGCAGAGAGGCAAGAAGATATTAGATACATAAAAATGGAATAAGTGGTTATAAAATGGAGAAATGAGAGACTGTGAATGAATTCTCAGACACTGGAAGTAATATTGCTTAAATAAAATATTTAATAGAAAGGCTAGAAAAAATAATCAAGAAAATCTCCCAAATGTAGAACAAAATGAAATAATGATGGCTGATATAAAGGAAACACTGACAGACTTGAATCATTTCTTAGGAGGTTTAACATTCATATAAAATAAATTTTAAGAAGTTTGAAACAAAGAAATGGAATGGGGAAATACTTAACAAAATAAAAAAAATCCTACTGGTGGGAAAACTGTAGCACTGTAGCACTGTTCATCAATTTGCTTGAGCGGGCATCAGTAATGTCTCCATTGTAAGACTTGTTGTTACTGATTTTGGCCTATTGAGTACACTATGGGTAGCTTGCCAGGCTCTCTGAGAGGGATGGAGGAATTGGTGGGATAAATGATTTTTAAAATTTAAAAGCTACCCTAGTGTGTATAGCAAAAAAGATATACAATGAAAAATAAAATACAGTGCTTTGAAAGAGTTTCAAAAACTTCTAATTTGCAAGCAGTATCGTTAACATAACTTTCATTGTTCATCATGTTCTTCCATCTCCTCCTTCACCAGTGACACATCCATCACTAATGACATACATTTATGATCAAAAGTTGATTAGCAGAGGAAATGAAACTATGCTGCTGAATAATATTATCCTATTACTCTATTTTAATGGCAAATAAAGTAAAGTAAATAAAAATTAGAATGCCAAGTTTCAGATACTAGCCCAGTTGCTTTCTACTATGACATTTTCCTGAACTATAGATGGCTACATTTTTACCATGTTCACATGTGGTCTTTCTTCCCTATTAATCTCTTAGTGCTTCTATTTTTTCTTTCCACTCTATTTACTTATTTTTACTCATTTTATTTTGAGGGGCAACACTTTGCTAGGGTCAATACAAATTTCTTATTCTGTGCTCATGCCTGGTAGGATCAAGGAACACTATAGAAGTGCTGTGGATTGAATCCAGTTAAGTTATGTGCAAGATAAGTGCTGTATTCTCCATACCAATGTTTTTACTTCATCCAAGAATATTATTCCCCCATTTACAACCTTTATGAAAACTAATTTCCTCCATATATACATTATGGCCAAAGATAGTAACAGTCGGTATTAAGGCTTCAAATTGTTGGTTAAGAGAAATGCAGTTCATTTCTTGCAATTATAACAGGTTTAGTGAGGCAAACTAGAAATACATACTATAGCAATGTGGCACTGTTGCACTGTTGTCCCATTGTTCATTGATTTGCTCAAGAGGGTACCAGTAACGTCTCCATTGTGAGACTTGTAGTTAGTGTTTTTGGCATATCAAATACACCATGGGTAGCTTTCCAGGCTCTGCCAGGTGGGTGGGATACTCTCGGTAGCTTGCCAGGTTCTCTGCCAGGGACAGAGGAATTGAACCTGGGTCGACCACATGTAAGGCAAACGCCCTACCCACTGTGCTATTGCTCCATCCCTGTGCTATTGGGTCTGGAAAATATAGTGGCAAACTTTTTTTTTTTTGCAGGGTAAGCTGAGAAATAATGCTGTCTATGATGAGGATATATTAGAATAGAAATTTGAAAAGTGTGGGGCCCAGAGCGATAGTATAGCAAGTAGGCTATCTCTCTTGCATATGGCCAACCCAGGTTCAATCCCTGCCACTCCATATGGTCCCCCAAGCACCACCATGAGTAATTCCTGAGCGCAGAGCCAGGAGTAAACCCTGAATATTGCTGGGTGTGACCCAAAAAGCAAAAAGCAAAAGAAAAATTGAAAAATGTAAGATAAATGAAGAAGTGGGGAAGAAAATGTCTTATGAAAGAGGTAAGTGCAAATACTTGAAATCAAACTTAGCAATGGCAGGAGCAACTATACAGGAGGGAGGTATAAACTAGAAAGAGAAAACGGTGGTGATGAAGTTAATGGCCTGATCAAGGATAATATCAGAAAGGAATTTGCATACTGATGCTATAAAATCAATAGTTTGCCCTTTAAATTTGAAATTTAATCAATGAGTGTTTGCAGGTTTTGGATTTGAAAACAACAGCTATATGTTATTACTGAGAGTAGCTACTATATTATTATCACAGCTTATAAGCAGAGAAATATAGGAATGTAAGTGAAAAGAAGCTACAAAATCATTTTAATTATTCACATAACATAATAACTTGCATGGATGCTAAAATAATTCAAGAGAAAGAATTTTGAAGACTTTTAAACGTAAATGGCAAAGATATTCAAGACATTATTATATTCATAATATAATAGGGGCAGTAAATGAAAACAGTAGCCTTATAAAGGAATATTGAAAGACTGAAAAAAGAATCTTTGGGAGCTGAAAGACGGGCCAAATGTTCTTTAATTGTTGGTTTAGAAAGAGGCACAGACTGCTGAAAGCATTCTGAGCTACTGAAATGCAGAAATGAAAAAAAAAATTCATTTGGAAAAGGGAGTGGAGAAAAATACACTAGGCTCTTTTCCAAAATATTTATCAAGTTCCTCTGATGTACAGGGAGAGTCTACCTCCATCATTTTATTCCTTTTGTTTCACTGTAGACTGGTTTTGTTATATTTTTTGCTTTGACTTGGACTGAACAATCTATCTGCCAGGTATTTTTTCCTAGTAGATTCAGTAAATAAGACCTCTCATTTTCCTTGATTTATTTTAATTTTAATTTTAGTTTTCTTTTTTATTTCAATATATATTTTGCTTGATTTCATTAGTTTACTTTTTAATTTTACACTTGGAAAGTCTGTTTATTAACAATTAAATGCAGAATGTATTATATCTACCTTGTCAAATGCCCAAAGCTATTTATGAAAGTTAAGGATTAACATAGTCTTTTATTTCTTAACAATAATTGAACATCCTCCCAGCATACACTACTCTTAAAATATGTAATAATTTAGAAAATTCTTCATTTTATAGTGTGAATCTGTATAGTGTTAATAATAACATAAACATAACTAATCCTTTACTGAGTCTAACAGCATATCATGTTGCTTTGAAACATTAGTTTTCCAAGGATTGTAAGTGTTGAGACTTTGTTATTTTTAAAGTTAGGGATTAGCATACTGAATCAAAGAATATGAAAAGAATATTTCTTCTGATACTTTCTTATCTCAAACATTGCCAATCATTAATATTTCCATTTTTATGTTAATGATCCACGATTCCCTACTATGACACATGCTTTTTAATTCCTCTCTCAAACATCAAAACATGCTATCAAAGCATAAAATAATGATTTTGTTGATAATGCAATTGAAATAGTATAGGTTTGATTATGAACACAACTGAAAGCAAGAAAATAATCTAAAGGTCCTGATAAGACTATGAATGGGCTATCAAGGATCCAAGGCTTTTCCTATGACAGCTGCCATGTTAACTTTTATGTTTGCTGAAAATTTTAGCCAAGGCAATTTGGAGAAACTGTGTCTACCGTTCTCCTAAATGGCATGCTCGGCTTTCTTGCCCCTTCCCCTACAGAGAATCTCAAGTTCTTGTGAGGTTTGCTCTGCAACAACAAATCTTGGCCAGCTGAGGAGATAGCACAGTCCAGAATCCAAGATCACCTGGTCCCCTCTTGCAACAAAGGTAGGACTTAACTTGGTAGCCTCCAGGCAGCCTTCCAAGCTTCCTTACCAAGCCCACCTCTGCCATTGTTCTGTGTTCCCTTTCCTTCCCAAGACAACATAAAATCCTGCTTTGCTAGCCTGGGGCTCCAGGCCAGCCTCCCCAGAGGTCAGCAGGGTGGGGCTGGGAACACTCCCAGATCAACTTGTCCTGTGTCTTTTCTCATCTCTGTCCCTCTGTCTGCACACAGTGAGAACTGCAATCTTTCAGATCTCTCTTTGAATCCTGCTTTGTTTCATTTCAATCAACTTGTCTACTCTCTTGATACTGAATATCTTCATTAACCCATTTCCATAATCTTGATTCCTCACTCTTACCTTTCCACAGCCTATTTATGAAGCGTAGTAGTAGGAATAATTGGCTCTCTGTCTCTGTCTCTGTTTCTCTCTGTCTCTCTCTCTTTGTGTGTCTGTCTCTCTTTGTGTGTCTGTGTGTCCCCTCCTCCCCTCTCTCTCTCTCTCTCTCTCTCTCTCTTCTCCTTTTTCTCCCCCTTCTGGCATTATGGTTTTCAATACAGGTACTGACAGATTTTCATATTTACCTCTTTACCTATTTCAACAGGCTGGAGCCATAGCATAGCGGTTGGGCATTCATCTTTCACATGTCCTACCCGAGTTCGATTCCTCCGCCCCTCTCGGAGAGCCCAGCAAGCTACCGAGAGTATCGAGCCCACCCGGCAGAGCCTGGAAAGCTACCTGTGCATATTGGATATGCCAAAAACAGTAACAGTAAGTCTCTCAATGAGAGATGTTACTGGTGCCCGCTCCAACAAATTGATGAGCAAGGGGATGTGACAGTGACCTATTTCAACACTCAGCCTTTCTTTTAAATTGCATTACACTGTCACAGTGAATTCTAAGTTGTAAGAATTGTTCCAGACTCCTTCCATTGCTTTACTTGCTATGTTTCACTTTGTAAAGGGAATCCATGTCTAATTTCAAGAATTCATACAAGTCATGTTCATAGCCAAAGCTACTGATGACTTTGATAGGGTATATATAAAGGTAATTAAAAAATGAACCATAATTTGTTCAAATGCACTAAATACCACCAATGGGTGACACAAAGAAAATATTTAATGCTGCTAGAAGGGCTTACATATAGCAATTCAGTAACTATGTACTTCATCTCAGAATTTATACTCCCTATTCTTTTTCTTTTACTTCTTGAATTTGAAAAGATTTTTCTGTGTTCTAACATCATTAACATCATTTTCACATTTCTCTGTTGGAGATGTCCATCTGAAATAAGAAAACATTTTGAAATCTCTAGGAGGGAAATTTTAAGGTGATAGACGGGCCCAAACTTGGCAATGAGCTTTTGGATACTAATAAAACTTAAGAAGTTGACCAGCTTCAAGTTAACCCAAAGGCAGGCTGACTAAAGCCCTTTGTAGATGCAAATCGTGAGCTCTTTGGAGATGAAGAAAGCCAGGACTTCCCAGAAAAGAATACTTGCCCTCAGACTGAGAGAATCTGGAGGAGAGCTGTTAGAGTGCTTCTTTGCACAATCCTTTGAGCCCTAGAGGTCACTGGACCTAGAGGAAGCACCCGCAGGCCCAACTTCTCTAGGAACCAGGCTGTTGCCAGGGGAATCTGACATTTCTAGAATCTCATGGCCTTATTGGCCTTGATTCTCCAGAGACCTGTCCCTTGAGCCGTGGGAAACAGACATCTTCAGGTGTCAGCAATATTTCAACCTTGCCTCTGCCACAGAGCATCGAGCACAGTGTTCCAGCTGCTTCTGCCTAGTCAAAACAACGCCCTGTCTAACTCTGCCTTCTGTTTCTTAGTGCTGGAGCACGTCGGCATTCTCCCCCAGCCTCTGTTTAACCATCGCTTCTCTCTCTTTTTTTATTTTTTAATTTTTATTGAATCACCATGTGGAAAGTTACAAAGTTCTCAGGTTTATGTCTCAGTTATACAATATTCAAACACCCATCCCTTCACCAGTGCCCATATTCCACCACCAAAAAACCCGGTATACCCCCCACCCCCGCCCCCCCCAACTGTATAACTGATGAATTTCACTTCATTTTCTCTTTACCTTGATTACGTTCCATATTTCAACACAAAACTCACTATTGTTGTTGGAGTTTCCCACCAAGAAAGACAGCACTACTACCAAGGAAGCATTTGATAATTAGTTTTCCGTTAAAAGATTGTATGTTTTCAATTTGGAGCTGTCCCAGTCCCGCATCCCAGAGCTGTGTTAGTTGCTGCTCAGTGTCACCGGGGCTCCATCTGGAGAAGGTGTGCTGGCTGTAACTTCTCCGTCTGGATCCCCCATGTTGCTAGCCCGGTCTCGGGTCCGGAGCATTCTCTGGCTGTGTTGCTCACCAGAACGCCCGGCTTCTTCTCTGTTGAATGTGGCAAGAAACCACTGCTTCTCTTAAGAAACTTTGCAATATTGATGTCGGTGGGCCCCAGGGGTGACTCATGTGAAGTGGGGAGAAGAAGGATGGTCACTTTCTACCTATGCGCCTCTGTCACCAAGACCCAGGGTTACTGGGTTCTTGTCTTGCTTTGCAGAGAGGAATTTCACCACAGGCAAACAAGTATTATTTAGAGGTTTTCTTGATGGGAAGGAGGAAAACAAAGTGGAAGAGAATGGAGAGTAACGTGCTGGAGAGAACCTGAGCTTCTTGGCCAGGGCAGAGAGAACCCCTACACACAGCCCAGCATTTGACAGGATGGCATGAAAACACACATCTCAAGAGGAGAGATGAGGGTGACACATGTGCACCACATGTGCTCAGCCATGTGTACACAGGCAGCATATGCGTGTCCCTCCTTTGTTCGAGGTGGCTTTTATAGAATATCTTCTCAGGATGTCTTGGTCTGGAATGTTTGAAGTCTTTTCTGGGCTGAATCATGAAAGTCAATTGGGTTAAGGGAGAAGTCCAAGGGCATTTGAGCATTTCCTTCATGGAGAGTGTCCGATCTTCTTAGGGTCCACTGCTGGTGCCAGATGAGGGTCTTATCAGGCCTTGTTCCTGTTTTCTACAAGGTTGGCCTTTGCAACTTCAGAGCTCTTACTTCCCAGGAAACTGACTGCCTTAGCCTGGGGAAGGGGATTCCCTATCTGCCTGCCTGCCTACTTCAATATGCCTACAAGACTGGTCCTGTGGGTGACTTTGTCTCAGCCATGCTGGACACTTGTGTCTTGAGCATTCATTGTCTCTGACTCAAGGAACAACACCCTGTTTCCCAGGGTCCCCTGACTAGGTACCACACAACGACAAACTGGTGCCATAGCATGGGGCTGGATCGATAGCACAGAAGGTAGGGTGTTTCCCTTGCACGCGGCTGGACCCGGGTTTGATTCCCAGCATCCCATATGGTCCCCTGAGCACCGCCAGGAGTTAATTCCTGAGTACATGAGCTCCCCCACCCCCCCCCCAAAAAAAAAGTCCAATGCTTTTCTTGTGACAACACCATGAATAAGTTTTATTTGTGCAGAGATGACCAGGACAAGAAAATCTGAAAAAATTTTTGTAACCTTTTCCACCAAAACCGTTCTCTTTTAATTTTTCCACATGGATGACCCTAAGTTCTCTTTTGAACACACACATCTCTTTCTCCTCACACTTTTTAAATGTTTTTCAATAAAAACTGTTATAGTTCACTAAAAATATAAAAAAGGAAAGAAATATTAAAAAAAAGAAAAGTATTTTCAATTTTGATTTCAGAAGCAAATTCTCTTAGAAAATTGTGAATTGGAGCAATAATCAGGAATAACCTATTTATTATAATAACGTGTTTTAACTGAAATAATATGAACTGACAAGACTATGCATTTTAGAGGTACATTGTCATGTCTTCAAAATAAATGTTAGCAGCCACACCAAAGTGTCAGTGTGTCTCTATCCTAGTGCACTGTTGGAATCCTCCCCCCCCCCCAACTCATATCCCCCACTTACTTTTAACCAATATTCTGCCTCTTGAGTCCCAGGGTTTGTTTTTCTTTGCTTTTGTCTATTCCCAAGCTTAGGATGCAAACTATTTAGTCAAGCTGAGAAGAATATTAAAACAATCTGGATCAGAGATTACTTAAAGTATGGAAATAATTCAGCCTTATAGATAGGAAACTTTAGCTAGAAAAAAACTGCATTAGTGTGTTTGTGTGTGTGTGTGTGTGTGTGTGTTTGTGTGTGTGGGGGGCAGAGAGAGGTGAAGGGGAAGATTATTGTTATTTCCTAGTTAGGGAACAAAGGCAAGGATGAATTCGATTCACCATTCTATTTTAGAGACTTCCAAACACTTTTAGCTGAGTTCTGCAGGCTTTTACGTACATTCTACTTCATTTTATACCTCATCAGTATAATTTTATTTCAGATTTTAACAAGATCATCGTAAATTAGCCGTACCCCTCTTATTTTTCTAATTTTAATACTTTCCTTTTCTAAAATGATCTTTCCACATGTGAGTGGGTGAGTCATAGAGCTATATAAAACTACTGCTTAACACAAATTGTAATATGTTCATGATTTTACCCCAATACCAACATTTTTTTGTATCTAAAAATATTTTAGTATTACAGTTTATGTCAGTAATAATATTTATTCCTCAAATGTATTTAGATTTTCTTTAAGGGCGAATGGATTCCGTAGTACCCCTACTTTGAGATGCCAAAAAACTTTAGCTCATTCTAAAATTAAACATACTCAGAAATGTCTTTGTTGAAGAAAGATAGGTCAGGGCCTTGGTAACATACTGTAGGGAAATTAAAAAATAAATAAGATGAGATATCCTAGCCCTAGAAGAGCCCAAAGGCTGGACCACATAGCTTTGACATGCAAATCCTGAACTCTCTGGAAAGAAGAGATCAGGTTCAATGCAAATGCATAAGTCCAAGATCCTACCCCAAGAAGGTTGATACCTTTAGGAAAGGAAGAATCCTAGATAAAGAAACAAATGTGATAGCCTCTCAGTTTCTGTGATACTGTGGACATTGGTGGTAGAAAATGTGCACTGCTGGAGGGATGGGTGTTTGATCATTATATGACTGAAACTCAAACAAGAAAGCTTTATAACTGTACCTCACAGTGCTCCAATAAAAATAAATAAAATTAAAATATTGTTTTTAAAAAGGAAGTATCTACAAAAAACAAATCCAAGACAAACAACAATAACAAGAACAACAACAACAACAACATATAGTTGTAGTAACATGTAGTAAAACAGGCAGTAAAAAATGTAGTAAAAAACAAGTAGCTTCTGTAGTAAAAAAAAAAAAATGTAGTTTTTGAAGTAAAAACTATCAATGGTGCAAGGGAGGAGATTCTGAAAGGCCCTCAACAGAGGTCACAGTTTTCCTCATCACAGTTTAAGCCTCTCAGTTTTCCTCCATGATAACACCCAGATTGTCCTCTGTATGCAGAGATCTGAGAACCTAGGAGAATCTTTTGGAGAAATTCTCTTTATTTTAAAAAAAAAAATTATTAGTAAATCACCGTGAAGTACAGTTACAGACCTACAAACTTTTGCGCTTGCATTTCAGCCATACAATGGTCAAGTACCCATCCCTCCACCACTGCCCATTTTCCACCACCAATGGTCCCAGTATCCCTCTATCCATCCCACCACCTCCACTCCATCCCCTCTACCCCACCCCACCTCTGTGGCAGGGCATTCCCTTTTGCTCTCTCCTTTTGGGTGTTGTGGTTTGCAATAGAGGTATTAAGTGGCCATCATGTTTGGTCTGTAGTCTACTTTCAGCCCGCATCTCCCATCCCAAGTGGGCCCTCCTAGCACCCTTTACTTGGTCGTCCCTTCTCTATCTGAGCTGCCTTTTCCCCCAACTTGTGAGGCTGGCTTCTAAGCTGTGAAATAATCCTCCTGGTACTTATCTCTACTAACAGAATGGGTGTTACTCTCCCATTCTGTTATTTTATATTCCACAAATGGGTGTAATCTTTCTATGGCTGTCCCTCTCTTTCTGACTCATTTCACTTAACATGATACTTTCCACATTGATCCACTTATATGCAAATTTCATGACTGTATCTTTTCTAACAGCTGCATAGTATTCCATTGTGTAAATGTATCAAAGTTTCTTTAACCAGTCATCTGTTCTTGGGCACTCAGGTTTTTTCCAGATTTGTGCTATTGTAAATAGTGCTGCAATGAACATATAAGTTTAGATGTCAATTCCACAATATTTTTTTTGAATCTCCGGAATATATTCCCAGAAGTGGTATTGCTGGGTCAAATGGGAGCTCAATTTCTAATTTTTTGACAAGTGTTCACACTGTTTACAAAAAGGGCTGACCCAGTCAGCATTCCCACCAGCAGTGAAGGGACTCTCACTGAAAGTCCCTTTCTCTTCACATCAGCGCCAACATCAGTTGCTTTTGTTCTTTTGGATGTGGGCCAGTCTCTGTGGTGTGAAATGGTATCTCATTGTTTCGATCTGCATCTTCCTGATGATTAGTGATGAGGAGCATTTTTTCATATGTCTTTTGACCATTCAGATTTCTTTAGTTAGAAAGTTTTGTTCATTTCATCACCCCATTTTCTGGTGGGGTTAGATGTTTTCTTCTTGTGATGTAATAAGAGAAAAGAAAGTGACATGAAAAAAGCAATCCCCTTCACAATTATGCCTCAGAAAATCAAGTACCTCGGAAAGGTAAAGGACCTGTACAAAGAAAACTACAAAACGCCACTCCAAGAAAAAAAAAAAAAAAGAGGACATGAGGGAATGGAAACATATTCCCTACTCATGGATTGGAAGAATTAACATTGTCAAAATGACAATACTCCCCAAAGCATTGTACAAATTCAATGTGATCTCTATAAGGATACTCATGACATTATTCAAAGAAATGGGACAAAAACTCCTGAAATTCATATGGAATAATAAGCCTCCACGAATAGCTAATGCAGTTTTTGGGAGAAAGAATATGGGAGGCATCACTTTCCTAACCTCAAACTCTACTACAGAGAGGTAATAATTAAAAAAGCATGGTACTGGAACAAAGGCAGAGCCACAGACCAATAGAACAGGGTTGAATATCCTGACACACACCCTCGAATATATGATCATCTAATCTTTGATAAGGGAGCAAGAAATGTGAAATGGAGCAATAAAGCCTCTTTAACAAATGGTGCTGGCATAACTGGACAACCACATGCAAAACAATGGGCTTAGACCTCGACCTGACACCATGCACAGAAGTTAGATCAAAATGGATTAAAGACCTCAACATCAGACCAGAATCCATCAGGTACATTGAAGACAAGGTCTGTAAAACCCTCCATGACATTGAAGCTAAAGGTATCTTTAAAGGTGACACACCATTGGCCAAACAAGTGGAAACAGAGATAAACAAATGGGACTACCTTAAACGGAGAAGCTTCTGTAGCTCGAAAGATACATTGACCAGAATACAAAGACAGTCTACAAAGATTGGGAAAGGATATTCACCCAATAAGGGTTTAATATCAAAGAATATCAAGGATTTACAAGGCACTGATTGAACTCCACAAGAAGAGAAATTGTCTTTAAATCTTTCAGAATGCCACTGAGTTGCTTTCTCATGCCCTGTTCTGCCTTGAACAGCAATCTTTGTTTGCTGCTACTCTAGAGAAGCCCCTGTTCTTCCTTCAACATGCATTTCCTCTCTCTTCCCTTAGATCTTTGTAAGTAAATTTCATTCGATAAAAATTGTCTTGTTTCACTATTTCTCCTCCTCTTGAAGTTCTTTTCTGCCTGTGTCTTAGGACCCGGAGCCATAATATCAATGGGTGGGGGGGATGGGGGTTCTTGCCTTGCATGAGGCTGACACAGGTTCTATCCCTGGAATCCTGCATAATCCCTGGAATTCTAACCCTGAGCTGGCCTGGAGTGATCCTTGAGCCAAGAGTCAGGAGGAAGCCCTGACCACCCACAGATTTGATCTCAGAAACAAACAGGGAAAAAAAATAATTTGTGACTTTTATAAAAGGGTTTTGGTCATAGCAATATGTGAAAATTAAGGAAAAGATTACCTGCCATAGTTTCTTACCAAGTTTAATAGAAGTCATGCATACTGTTTGTGGTTTGTGAATTAATTGCAAATATTTTTCAAAATTTAAAAAGAAAAAATTGTTCCAAGTACAGTTTGTCCAGTCAATTCAAATGCATTTAAGAGATATAAAATGATTCTTAATTTTTAACAGAATTACTTTTTAAAGATAATTAAATTAAATCGAATTAAATATAATTTAAATAAAATTAAAATTTAAATGATAAAATTGAAATTAACACTTTAGCAAGTGTTAAAGAATAAAGAGATAAATATATAAGAAATCTTAAGAAAGATATTTTGGAAATTGGCAAACAAATATAAATATATAAAGGTGATGATAAGAAATTATATACAGGCAGTTGAGAAAAAATACTTTATTTTTTAAAATAAAAATGTATATTTAGCTCTAGGTAAAAGCATCAATATGCCACTTAACAACGAACAGACTCTGTTGGATTATAGTTGCAAGCATAATGCACCATGCGACCCTAGGTCACCACAGGACAGTGACTCTGACAAAGACAAGACTCAAATAAATAGGATTGATTCAGTTGAATGTTATGATGATAGTTTAAACCTGGCCATGTTAGAAAATTTTGTTCTGAGCATTCTGGGCTCTAGGGGCTGATTTTAATTAACCATTGGCGTTTTGGTGTGCAGTTTCAATGCAAGTGAATACTTTATTCTATATCCCCATAGAAAGTTGAGGATAACTTAGCATTCCACTATTTTCCTAAGCTATTGAATAAGTATGGATTCATTATTATGTTCATTAGTTTATGTGACAATTTATTAGTTCCCATGTGACTCTTTAATTTTAAATATTAAGTCCTTTTTGGATAAAGCAATGCTATCTCAGCAATCTACATTTCTCACGCACAATTAAAACTTGCATGCAAGTGCTGGAATGCCTAGTTTCATCTGAGAAAAATGTCAATGAAACGCAGTATATGAATATCATATGTGGGACGAGGTTATCTAGTAACAATTTATTTTTATCCTAATTAAGCTTTTATTGAATTTGAAATCACTCAAATTTTTAAAGTCTAAAAATATGTCATTGATTGCCACCTTAATACTAGTAATTATATGACTCTAATAATCCCATAGAAATAATGAGTAGGACAAAAATTAGTGGTGAATGTTATACATATCAATAGCTAATTTTTGCTCAAGTCTGGTAAAGTTCACAAGCTAAAGTTCTGGCCCTCCAAATTTGATGATCTTAGAATTTGGGTCCTTTGGGATGTAACAAAATCGTGGGTGCAATGGCCACAGGAAGGGCATTAATGACTTTAATTGTGACTTCAGGGGCATGAATTCACTAAACCTCCTGTGAATTCTTTTCTATCTGTGGTTATAGAACAGTGGTTAGGGTGGATGCGTTGTTGCATCTGACCTAGTTTCAATAATGCTTCCACACAGTGTCCTGAGCATTGTGCAGGTCACAGAGAGGAGACCCCAGGACACTGTTGGCCATTAGCAACACTGTGACCTTGAACACTATGACCTTGACATTGAAAACAATTGGCAAGGAGAGTCCACTGGAGACACCCTAGTAGCATTTGAGAGCAGGTCCTCAAACAGAAGATGCTACAAAGTGATACTGTTTCCCTTAGTCCCTGTGAGAACACAGCAGAGGTACAATTTATTGCAAGAGGAAGTATCAGTTTTGCCTTGCCAGCTGCTGGGAGTAGTTCCATTCTGACTGTTTTCAGCATCTTATATTTTTGCATTCCTGCAAAATTTTCGGCTTTTCCTGTTGAATGGGAAGTTAATAATTCCCCCAGACCATAGATTCTACTCCAGACCTTGGGATCACCAGAGACTTGGACATAATGGTCTATGCAGAGAAAAATGGCAAAACAGAAAATGCAAAAAGGTTCAGGACCAGAAAGATAACCAGAAAGATAACCTCTGGCTTGTCTTCCCCTGCACAGGCCAGACCACTCACATTCTCTGTAATGTTCTTGCCTCTTGATCAGTCACACGAAAACAGTTTTCCTATTTTAAAATCCCCAAGTAGTAGAATAATTAACTTATTACTGTACTAAGCTCCTCTCTGGCTGGAGAGTTCTTTTTCATTTTTTCTCATCTCTTTTCATGTCCATTCTACTCCCCAACAAAACTTTCTATTTCCAACTTTGAATCTGAGCATCTTTGCTCAAAATTTTCATCCTTTAAAAATATAGAAGAACCTGGAAAAAAAAAAAAAAGACTGTGGACCCACACAGAGATGGCTGTCAGCTCTCCTGAATCACCAAGAATAGGAAAAGAGGATTTATCAGAATGACAGCATTTTGAGAGAGTCCCGTGCTTCCCTCCTCTAGAATCATGAAAATAAGTATCCATAGTTCTAACAGTCTGGGTGGAGAAAATCAGTTTTCTGTTAAGTGAAAGTTCCGATTGTTGCAGACAAACATTATTTAGCGTTTCTCAAAATTTATGGAAGAAAATAAGAAAGAACCTTATTTGTTTAAATACAACTGCAGCACCCCCACAAAAGATTTGAGTTTTAGATTTAAGTAGAAAGATAGGAAGGACAGAAATAGAAAATAGATATATCCCTCAGAATTCTGATTTCTTTTCCCTTTCACATTATAATTTCTATGACCTAAGGATGGTGAAATTCTGGCATGTTACAAAGAAAAGATCAGGTGAGAAATATAACAATGTGTCAGTAAATACTAAAGTTATTTCTGGAAAGCTAAATCAATGTGTTTCATACGCAAATCTTCATTTTTTCAAGAAGTATATTTCTTATGCAAGAGAACATACAACATGTATTCAAGAAATGCCTGACCATTTTCAATAACAATAGGTTTATAATGTTTATTATTTGAATATATACCAGGTTATGGAGGGGATTCAATATTCCTTCCCCCACCAAATTCCCTAACTAGCATAAAATTAGGTATGATGAAACAGAGCTTTTATGAATAGCATATGATACTCCAGTACTATTGCTTAGGAAGTTCAAAAAGTTTTAGAAATCCTATGCAAATAATGGTAAATTTTCAAAATATTAAAATCAAGGACATACAAGTTTTTTAGGATCCTGGTGCCAGGAACTAGTTATAAACACCTTGCTAGGTAATAGACATCTTTGATTTTAGGCAATGCCTACAGTACCTACTGTGTATCACTGTGTGGATGAATCTGTCTAATAGTGAAAAATGACAAGAGGTTCCTGAGTGGATTTCTGCCATAACAAAAAAATTGATACTCTGATTCTGATTTTTCAAAAATTGTATGAAGATGAGAAATATGGGAAGTTAATTGAAGGGAAAGGATCATAACTATTTTGTTGCTCCCTTAAAATTGAGCACTTGTGGGGGCTGGAGTGATATCACAGCGGGTAGGGCGTTTGCCTTGCACGCGGCCAACCCGGGTTCAAATCCCAGCATCCCATATGGTCCCCTGAGCACCGCCAGGAGTAATTCCTGAGTGCAGAGCCAGGAGTAACCCCTGTGCATCGCCGGGTGTGGCCCCTCCAAAAAAAAGCAAAAAGAAAAAATTGAGCACTTGTATAAGTTTAAGATACGGAACATGAATCAAATGGGAGGTTTATTAGTACTTAAAATAATTCTGAATTGGGACCAGAGCCATAGTACAACTGATAGGGCATTTGTTTGCAAGTGACTGACCCAGATTCAATCTCTGGCATCCCATATGGCCATATGAATAGCAACAAGAGTAACCCCTGAGCATCACTGGGTGTGGCCCCCAAACAAACAAACAAACAAACAACCGAAAAACCCTAAAAGCAACAATTAAAAATAAAACAAAAAATAAAATCATTCAGAGTTCCTACAAGGCAATGCATTTCATAATATGATGACATTTCTCATATTTCCCCACCAATGTCTCTTTAGTTTAGCCTTGTCCTAGACAAAAAGAGCAGTATCAGATCTGGGTTTTCTGAAGCATCATAACGCTCAGGCAAATCCTGAATTGGCAACTTGTACCTGAATTATAATACCTTTTCGTTAAGCCAAAGGGATGTCACTTCATTGCAACGACATGCAAAATATAAATAATCCAAGGCATATCTCTTCAATATTATGTCAAAATACATAAATAAGACACTCAGAAAATATCTATCTATATCTGATAGAATCCTTAAAGTCTTTGACAGGAAGAACTAGAGCGATTTGCATATTTTCTTCTAGACAAATACAGATGTTTTACGTTAGCTATGGATCCATATCTCTATGGGTGGATCAGTACGGTGGTCTCTGCTGGTGGAAAACTCACTTAGGGGCATCTGTAGTGCTGTTTTCTCTCACTCCAACTCCAAAGAACTATTTACTATCGAAAAGCAGACACATAAGGAGGCTATCTCAAATAACATCCTACAATGACATATTAGAGTTGCTTGGAACACTATTTCACCCAGCTGTGCTAAGAGATAAGTCCTGGCCAGACTCATTTTTGATGCCTAAGGTCTTGATGCGTGAGGTTTTGATGCGAGCCAAGAGACCTACCTGCTGTATTGTCTCTCTGGTCCCTTTTTCCTTATTCTGTTTGCAATGTAACATGGATTTGAACTAGGCCCAGAGTATTGGCCCTTCAGAAAACCCCGTATAAAACTCTCACACACCCTTTAGATGTTATTTAGTATTATAATTTTATTTTTAGATGGTATTAATTTTCAGTTTGAAGTAAGTTGTTCTTTTCAGAGGACAGGAATCCTGTTCCCTGCTATTCTTTGCAGCACTGTGGCATGTCTGGGACAAGGTCTGTTTCTTGCGACTCCCTGTCCCCCAAGCTTCTGGCCCCTTTGGTTTTCCTTTGTTCTCTGACCAAATGCAAGAGAAATGCTATGTTATTTTGCCCAAGCACAAGTGAAAGGTCAAAGAAGAAGTTACCTGACCTTTATCCACCTTCTGTGAGCTATGGGTTTGCTTACTCTATCCCTAACCATTTCCATCATCTGTTTGTTTGGGTGCCCTTCATGTAGTCCAAATAAAAATGTTCAGTTCTATTAACTATTTATAGCTAATGTGTTAACTGATACTCCTCACCTTGCTTCACTTCCTCATAACATTACTATTAATACCTAGAAAATTAATATCAAGCTCATTATAAAAAAGTGAATACTCTCATATTTTGTAAAAAATATAACATGCAATTATTTCAGTATATGGTAGTATTTTCTATTAAGATAAATATTAATAGAAACTTATTATTTTGTCATTCATTGATTTCTTCCTTGCCTTGCAATTTATTTTTTTCTTCCTAAACACAAGATAATTTGACATGTTAGTAAAGCTAAGAGATAACTCTAATGCTTTCCTTTTATAGGAGTTGTGCTCCTGATTTTAATTTGTCGAAGTTGTTTCTAATTTTGTAAATGGTATTTTGTGATGTCACTCAATTTAGCACTTAGACAACATAGAATAGTTTATTCTTTTAATGAGTGCTACTAAATTATCACCAAATTTAACTTTCAATATTTTAAGATATGATACTTAAGATTCTCTGCCCCTAGAAATTAAGGCATTAAAATTTCAGTCGAACATAGTAAATAAGCGTAATTAACTAATTTTCCTTGAAGGGAAGTTCATAAAAATAGGGGAACACAAAGAAATTATAATGAAACTGAGCAGATTTGCTAGTTGAGTTCAGATGCTTAAAATGTGTGCTTTTTCTCTTTGGATCTGTAGTTATTGTCCAGATTTTGGCATCTTAGGCAATTTATTTTTAGTAAAATCTTTATGATACATTTCCAGAAAGCAAAGGAAAGAGTATATGGATTTCCTCTGTTATCTCTACATGAATAAAGACTAAAGACAAAAAAAGAGATTTAACATAAATTCAGTGATTACTGACTTTAACTCTTCAATTGTGCTTTCAATATATATCTTAAAATTTGATAACCATTATTTCAAAATAACATGAATATTTAGCAAAATGCATTTGAATGGTTGTTCTAGATTTTAATGTATCATCTTGAAATGTAAATTATTTACATAAAAACTTAACAGTCAAGATTTACGAACAATGATGTATTTTTCTGTTTTATTGACCTAACTGATATTCTGCTCTGGAAATAAAAGGTTTTTCTTCTTCAATTTCATGTTAGTCTGAAATATTCAATTGTGTTAAATGATGTGCTGCACTCTCTCAGATGTTCATTATGTGAATTTGGCTGAGATGAACAAGCTTCCTTGCAGAAATATTTTATGTTCAATTGAAGAAGTGGGGGGAAATTTAAAGTTGTATTATTGGAGTCTAAGAGACAGTTCCTTGAAAATGAAAAATAATTGGCTCACATCCCCTTTGCGGTCTCCACATCCCAGATCTGCATGAGCAATCTCTCCTTCAAAACATTGGATTACCTGCATCTTTCCTGGGGAGGCACACATTTCCTTTTTTTGGGGGGAACTTTCTTTCACTCACCTTTCTCTGCAGAGCCCCACTTTGTTCGTAGATTCATTTCCCCTGCTCAATAACACTACTTTACTGAAAAAAAAAATATAAGAAAGAGAAAAAAGAAAAGAGAAGTACATTCTTCAAAACATTCGCTGTGCTCTTGAGCACTGTTTCTTAGAGCACTGTTTCTTAGCCTTTTCATGGCCCCTTGAAACGTGTTTCATTCTTGCAGACCCCTGTTCTACAGGGGAGCACCTTGTCTAGAACAGTGGCATCTGATGTTTTTAGTTTTCATCTCCGGACACTTGAGATTTTCCAGTAAGATTAAATGGTCTCTGGTTAAAAAAAAAAAAACATTGATTTATCTGGTCCATGAGTGATACTGTTTCTTGGAGCAACAGGGTAGGAGATGGGGGAAGGCAGGGTGCTGGAATGACATCAGGTGCTACTTGGGGATACTTGTTAAAAATATATTTTTTTGGTATCTAACTGTGTCAGCAGTTATTCCTGGCTCTGTCTTACTTTCTGCTTTCTTGCTTGTAATAGGTAGATACTCAAGGTTTTTTTTTTTTTTTTCTTTTCTTCCTTCTGGAAAGGGCATGATAGGTCAAATGAGGTGGTAGTTTGGGAACTTATAATGCAAATGTGTGGACTGCAACCATCACATATTTTCAAGTCATAGACAGATACCATTTACGTGCCAAATGTGTCTTTTTAATGAGGATTATATGAACATGTTGCTAACTTTACTATTAATGTATAGTCAACAAATAAGATTCATACGGATTTGGGGCTGGATTGATAGCACAGCGGGTAGGGCATTTGCCTTGCATGCAGCCGACCCGGGTTCAATTCCCAGCATCCCATATGGTTCCCTGAGCACCACCAGGAGTAATTCCTGAGTGCAAAGCCAGGAGTAACCCCTGAGCATCGCCGGGTGTGACCCAAACCCCACCCCCCAAAAAAAGATTTATTCATACATATTTACAGCTTATTATTTTTAACATTTCCTCTCTTTACTCTAATTTGCTTGGACTGGAGTGATAGCACTGCTGTAGGTCTTTCACCTTGCATGCGGCCCACCCAGGTTCGAGTCCTCCGCCCCTCTCAGACAGCCTGGCAAGCTACCGAGAGTATCTCGCCCCCACGGCAGAGCCTGGCAAGCTACCCATGGCATATTCAATATGCCAAAAACAGTAACAGTAAGTCTCACATGAAGATGTTACTGGTACCTGCTTGAGCAAATTGATGAGCAACGGGATGAGAGTGACAGTGACTCTAATTTTCATACTACTGAGTTATTCAGATACTTTGGAGAAACAAGTGCATTAAATAAACATGCGTGTATACAAATGCATGTAAGCCTAGACTTGACTCATTCTTTAAAACTAAACTATGTTAAGTTCAAACAGAAAAATTATATTATGGAAATCCCTATCTTTCGAATAATTTTCTATATAAACTACATCAACTTCTATTTATTAGAATATGAAATTGTGTCTGCTAACAAACTATCAACAAATAAGTTGAACACTTTATTAAAGCTAGTGTTTTATTTAGGATATTTTATAGAATTTACTGAGCAATGACAACAAAAAGCACTTAGAATTAAAAAATGGAATCTGAGAAAAAGGGAAAAGAAGACCAGAATCAATGTCATACAGCGATAGGGATGTGGGGTATAATGATTTATGTATATGAATGTCATAAACATTAACATTATCATAATTACCTAAGCTAAAAGAAACATATAACAAGGTACTACAACTAAAAACAGAAATAAAAGTTGGGAGACAGAGACAAAATCTCAGTAAGCTCTATTTAGTTAGAAATCTGGATAGAACTGATGTGAGACAGATTTGTTAAAATCATCAAATAATAAAAATATAATTTTTAGACTCAGAAGAAATATCTTGAATTTTATTAACCATGCCTAACTTATGCTTCTGACATATAAGCAGTAAAATCAAATCTCTAAACAAAATCCAAGCTTGAAAACCTTTTGAAATGTCTTTTAACTTTTTCTCTTTGAAAAATATTTACTTTTGGTTGTTAAGTTTCTTGAAACAACCGAATATTTTATTTTATTCAAGTTTCAAATATTCCTATTTTAAAAATAGAGTAATTACATGTATATGCAAAGAATCAGGTAGTTATTTTCAAGTCTCCACATCGCATTTAATTTCCAGCATACGTTTTCATGAACATTTATTGAGACACCATGATTTACAAAGTTGTTCATAATAGAGTTATTTCAGGAATACATTATTCCAACATCAATACCACAACAGAAAACCCTTCCCTCCAAAATTAGCACCAGGTTTTCTTACATGTCAAGTCTTTGGCAGGCATATGACAAATTTATTTCATATTACTTGACAAATAAATATTAATGACAAATAGAATTAGCAGAAAAAATCAATAAGATTCAATTTGTGATGATTAATTGCTACATGTCTTTAAGCTTTCTTAAACGAGTACAGGACAACCAAATGCCCCAATGTCTAGTGCTATACAGTGCCACATAATGGGAAGTTTCTCCTCTCCTTTAAAGAAGCTCTTTTAATGCTTCCTGAAATCTGGTTCAAGGCTTAAACTGTTGCCTTTCCATGAAACACTGTATGGCACCTTCACATTTGAAGGATAATCTATCTGGGTAGATTATTCCTGGTGAGGTATTGAGTTCATTGAGTTGTGGTACTTTAATGTTCCATAATTTTCTGGCTTGTAGAGTCTCATTTGATAGATTTGCTGTATATCTTATGGGTTCTCCTTTGCATGAAAGTTCCTTTTTCATCTTGCTGCATTCAATATTCTAACTTTGGGTATTTCTTTGAACATAATGTGTTTCATAACTTTCCCAATTGGGTTTATTTTCACTGGGGCCCTTCAGGCCTCTTGGATTTCAATGTCCATAGTACTCACCTCTGGGAAGTTCTTATCAAAGATTTTTTTTGAATTATTATTTCTTCATCATATTTTCCTTCCTGTTCTTCAGGGACTCAAACGGTTCTTGTGTTGTTCATCTTGAACTCATTCCAGAGTTCTCTGGTATGTTGTTCATTTCTTTCCAGACTATTTTCCCACGACTTACGTTTCCTAGCAGTTTCCTCCTTCTTATCTTGGATCTCCTCCATCTTTTGCTCAGCTTCTGTCATTCTGCTATTCAGAGCTTCTTTTGGCTTTTTTTTTTTAATCACCTACCATCTTTTTTAGTTTCTGTCATTTCTGACTATAGTGATTATTTTTTCATCTCAATCCCCATATTTCTTGTGTTTTTATGAGTAGCTGTCCTATCATTTCTTCAAACTCGAGCATTCTCATCATAGTTCCACTCTGAACACTGTCTGACAGTTGGTAGCACTGTCTTCCTGTTGTTCATCGATTTGCTCATGCGGATACCAGTAACATCTTCATTGTGAGACTTGTTACTGTTTTTGACATGTCAAATACACTATGTGGTTTGCCAGGCTCTGTCGTGCAGGCAGGATCCTTTCGGTAGCTGCACAGCTTTCCCAGATGGATGGGGAAATCAAACCTGATTCGGCTGCGTGCAAGGCAAGTGCCCTACCCGTTGTGATATTGCCCCATCTGAGGGTTTACTGGCGTTATTCATGTCTTTGGTGCTACTGTTTTTACTCATTGGGCTTAGTGGACTTCTACGTTTTCCCAGTTGGTTGTCTAGTGTTCTTGCTGAGTCGGGAATGGATCCTTCCAGTGACCACACCCTGAAAGATGCTCTGGGATAGAGCTGGGGACTGCCCTCTCTCTTCTTTCCTCATAGTCACAGAATGAC
Source organism: Sorex araneus (assembly GCF_027595985.1). Classification (NCBI taxonomy): domain Eukaryota; kingdom Metazoa; phylum Chordata; class Mammalia; order Eulipotyphla; family Soricidae; genus Sorex; species Sorex araneus. Next base: position 113,102,131 of record NC_073302.1, read on the forward strand.
AGGAAGAATATCTGTGAACAGCTGGTAATCAGTTCACGTGGCTGTGCCTATCAGGACTTTCGCTGTGAGCCCTTAATGTGGTACAGGTCCCTAAGGAAGTCACTGGGACCTACCAGCAGGTCCTAATGTCTATCTTAAAAATAACTGGTTTTGAGTAGTCATGGTTGAATTCCCAGAAGAAAATGCACTAGTTCATAAGGTGTGTTTTGGGAAATTGGGAGTAAAATAGTAGTATAGTGGTAGGATGCTTGCCTTATATATAGCTGACCTAGTCCCGGTCTCTGGAACTTCTAGGAAGACATGCTTAGCACCTCAGGTGTGGCACAGAAACCAAACAAAATAACAACAAAAAGGAAATCCTCCATCACTAATCTAAGCCCTCTAATATTCAGCCAGTGATGTATTATTAAAAACTCTGTAAAAATAAGCCTGATTTCTCTATATTCCCTGCCCTTGCCCTGCAATTTCATGCTCCTCTGTACTAGGGCTCGTCTTTCAGATTCATTTACATTTTTTTTTTGTAAAAGGCAATGTAGCAAGATACATCATTTAATAAATAAAACCTTAATGCAGCGAAGCCCCTTGAGTTCACATAACTTAAAAATCACACAATAAAAACAATTCTGAGTCCTAGAACTAATTTTGTATCTGGGCTACAGCCATATACTTAAATAACATTTCCATCTGTTTCAGGCTGTAAAAGTTGCTTGAGTTTAGCAAAGACAATCCAGCATATTAAGATAACTTAAATCTTCCGTAGATAGGTTCCTGCCTACTAGTAGCTATCTTACTCTGTCAGAATAACATTGGAGTGTTCTCATGGTCTTGATTGAGATGTCTTTGTTTTTGTAAATACTATTCCATTTATAAGAACTTCTATTTTGGAGTATTTTTGGAGATTTAAATTAAAAGAGAGAAATGAGCTCAGAAATACGGAGAATGAATAGGTTCTCTGGAGACAATACAAAATAAAATGAGGGTAGCACGGATAACTACCATGGATTCTCCTGACTATCTCAGATGATTTTCTTCCTCCCTGAGTATTCACTTTGCATGCTTCTCCTTTGAGAACTACATTGCCTGAAGTGGAAAAATGATAGAAGGCAATATGTACTCAGAAAGCTTTTCATCATATACATTCTTATTATCATGAAAATTTGTCTCTCAGTGAAAAAATGAATTAGTTTAATTAAAAAAGTGATTGCAATGTTATCATTTTACTATGGGAAACTAGGCTTTTCATGATTTTTCTGAAAAAACAAATGTGACTAGAAAATGAGAAATGTGAGACTGGATATATAGTATAGTGAGTAGAGCACTTGTTTTCCATGAGACTGACCCAGGTTTGAATCACTGTATCATGTCATCCTGTTGTTCATTGATTTACTCGAGTGGGCACCGGTCTATTCCTCCTAGCCCTGAAATTTTAGCAGCCTCTCCTTACTGGTCTTTCCCAACAATTGGAGGCTCTTTCATGGTCAGGGAAATGAGACCTATCATTACTTCGGTTACTTCATTACTGTTTTTGGTACATCAAATATTCCACGGGTAGCTTGCCAGGTTCTGCTCGTGCAGGCAGGATACTCTCAGTAGCTTGCCAGGATCTCCGAGAGGAATATATATATATATATATATATATATATATATATATATATATATACACAAAACTCTCTATGATTTGTTGCCTACTGTCTGAACTCCATCAGATATGGTGTGGTAATTATTGAAAATGGGTAGGAAGTGTCTTATAATGTGTTCAGAAAGCGGCCTGGAGCCTGGCCGTTGGATAGTGGAGGTCAGCCGTTGGGTCTGGGTCCCGTGGGGCGGGGAGTGTTCTCATCCTCCCCACTTGGGTGCCCTAAGTGAAAACAGCCTGGCACTGAGTCCCACAGAGTCAGATTTGAATAATCCCCAGGAATTATTTGGTCCCTACCTTCACCAGGAGTAACCTCTGAGCATAAAACCAGGAGCAAACACAGCACTGCTGAGTGTAGATACCAAACAAAAATAAACAACAACAAAAGAAAAATGTGTGATAAATTGTTTTTATACTAACAATAATTCAAATTTCAAAATGTCTAAGGTACAAATTTTGATTTTGGATGGTTTCAGTTACATCAATTACATCAACTACATCAATTCCATTAATTATACATGCCAAGATCACATGATAAACTAGAGTCTTACTAAATATCTTTTTTAAAAAAAAATTGACACAGTATGAGGTCACAGCACTGTCCATGTGCATTTTTCCCAATTCAACAACAGAATATAGCATACACAGTCTAACAAGACTATCACCAGAAGACTAGCCTGGACTGAGAACCAACCATCTACCCCTTATACCTGTTCCACTCTTAATCTCTTCTGATGTTAGAATCAAGATCTGATTCTTAGTTTCCTTGGATTTGTTCCTTTGTAAGTAATTAAAATATAATTACTTCTAAGTAATTAAAGCTTCTAAGTAATTAAAATGATGTAATTATGTGTATTTTAGATGTGTATTCTAGATCTGCCTTATTTGGCTGCACACAATTCCATTATTTTCATCCATATTGCCAGAAATGGCAAGATTTCATATTTTATGGTTGAATAATATTTCACCATATACACTGATATAATTCCTTTTAATTCAAATCTGTATATAAATCTGTATGCTTTTTCCAGATTAATTCTTACAACTCCTACTCTCGTTGACAGCTGGAAAAACACAGCAGCACAGAAAAATTAAATCACTGAAGAGAAAAAGTCATCACATCAAAACTAGTAATAAGCTGAGCATTTGAACTGGTAAAAATACCTGTGAAAATCAGTAGCATGAAATATAATAAAATATCTATTACAATATTTTGATGACAGAATATAAGCTATTTGTCAGTTTCTATGACTGACAAAGTGATTGCAGTATTGTTTATTAGTAAAATAATTTCATGATTTAGTAATTTTAGAAGGTGGAGGTGGTATTTAACTGATGACACTAATTTTAAAGTTAAAACACTACTTTATATTATAAGTAAGGATGAAATTTGGGTATTGTTTATATACAGGCCTTTGTTTCTCACTATTTTTCTTTAATTTTTGGATAATTATTTTTCTTTTCAATTTTTTCACAAGTTAAAGCTTAAACATATTAGTTTTCCTTCCAAAATATGTACTTCAATGAGTCTGACTTATTTGACATAGTAGAAAATATATAAAATAGATTGGCATAAATTGATTTAAATCAATACATTTAATTTAAATATACTTTGAATTAAAGAACTGTTTAATCACATTTATTTCTAACGATTTAGAGTGAATTTCTTAACATTACATTATCACTAATTTGGTATTAGTATAAGTGAAATCGCATTATTCTCTGAAGTTGAAGAATATTTAGAAAAGAAAATTGAGTTTAACTATAAAAAAGTGAAAGAATTAAGAGCAGTTGAAGTAAAAATACCCTTGTAACTGCACTTAGCCCTATATTTATGTCTCCCAAGCTACATTTCAGAATCTTTTAATCTTATTTGTGTTGACTCATTTCCTGCTGGAATAAAACCACTTGGCTCCCTCATGACAAATAAACAAGAATAGATAGAGCATTTGTCCTGTGTTAGGAAATGTGAATTTGATGATCAGGCTGCTCTGATTATCCCTAAAGAGCAGGTCATACTAGTCTAAGTTTGTTCTTTATGTATTGTAACTAATATTTAGTCCTTCTTGGGCTTATTTGATAGTAAGGGTCAATTAGTTTCAACAAATTAAGATGCCATTATATCAATGTATATCTTTGATTTTATTTGAAAGGAAAATATGCAGAAGCAAGAGCCATGCAAACAAGTTAATCATTCATAGCCTACCTAGGAGTGTGAACAGATGTTTTAATTAAAATTGACTCTGAGATAAATTATCCCTTGGTGTAATTTAATAAATAGTCATTGGTACAATAAATTACAACACAAATATTTACTTGACCATTATTGCTTTACTAGTTCATTGCAATGAAGACTGCATTTGCTTCAATGCCATTCTTTCTAATCTTTTTGGTTAGACTGAAGCTACTTTTCTTCCCTTTAACAATGAGCTTTACTGTTCATCAGCTTCTTAGAAACTCGATGATTGTCAGTGTTATTCTTCATTTTATTTCTTTTATCTTTTTTAAAATTTAATTTATTTTTTAATTGGTGAGTCACAGTGAGGGTACAGTTACAGATTTATACATTTTCATGCTGATGTTTCCCTCATACAAAGTTTGAGAACCCATCCCTTCACCAGTGCCCATTCTCCAACACAAATAAACCAGCATCCCTCCCACCCCCCCCAATCCCATCCCCCCCACCCCACCCTGCCACTGTGGCATCTAAGTTATATTTTTGGGGTGAAAAGTAAAACAAAAGCAGTCACTAAAGCTGATATTTTTTTTAAATATGAAAAAGAAAATGATCTTCCAAACTACTTCAATTTAGATTTTAAAATGGAAGCTGTATAATCATTTGCAAAGGTGTTCACCCTGTATTAGTGTGTATAAGAGAGGTACTTGTCAGAGCTTATATTTTAAAAAATACATACCAAGTGGTGTATGCATTTTGATAATAATATCATTATACCAAGTGATGTATTTGTTTTGATAACAACAACAAAAAATGGGAATGATTTTACCTCTACTAAAACTAAAATAAAATGTTGAATAGACTTAATAGAAAACTTTTTACCAGGAGGCCTTCTAAACAATATTTAAAATAGATATTTATAAACTGGGCTGGAGCAATATCACAGCGGGAAAGGCATTTGCCTTGCACACGGCCAACCCGGGTTTGATTCCTCTGTCCCTCTCGGAAAGCTCAGTAAGCTACCAAGATTATCCCACCCGGACGGCAGAGCCTGGCAAGCTACCCGTGACATATTATGTATGCCAAAAACAGTAATAACAAGTCTCACATTGGAGACATCACTGGTACCCGCTCAAGCAAATCGATGAAAAACAGGGATGACAGTACTACAGTGTTATTTATAAACTATAGAATTTAGGACAAAATTGTGCTTATTTTGCTCTCTAGGAACACTGAATGATGTTAGTCTCTTTCATAGCTCTCCAGTTTTATCTCAATCTCTACCCATTTTATGTAAATGCTCCATTTTCTTTTTATCTTCTACCCTCTATCAATTTTATATTTCATTTATTTTATATTGTTTGCTTTGTAAAATGTTTTAAGAAATTTTGAAATTATTTTATTTTATTCTATTTTATTCCATTAAAAGTGAACTCTATAAACAGCTACTCAGATTCTACATAATGCTCTTTCCCCGGAGATTTCTCACTAACTATTCTTCACAGATATCTCTGTTTTGTTCTTTCTCACAGCATTTATTCTATGTAGACTTTTCTCTCAGTTTTGTATCCTTGTATGCTTTTATTTACAGGTATATTTTCAAATCTCTATTGAGACTTTTCTCCGTCAATGTAGTCCTAAAATAGATCATTTGCACTCTTCTCTGTCGTCTCTGTAGCTTCCTTAGATTTTTAATTTTTTTGTCATAGTATATATTTATATATACATATTTCCCCAAATAGAAATTATATCCTTAAAGCTGCCGATGTTCCACTCATAGGTTATTTTTTTCTTCACTGAATTCCTTGCTTCCTTCACTGAATTCCTTCACTGATTTCCTTTAAACTCATTTATCTTTTCATGATAGAGATTTCTCATCTCCCATTGTTTTTATTACCAGACTTCTTCCTCATGGCTTTTATTTTCCCTCAGACTTCTTACAGGTATTTCTCCTAATTTATTTTCTCTCTTATTGGGGGTACCAGGAGGGTGGGGAGAAGGTATGTGGGGTGAGAGAGATGCTTTTGGACCATACACAGTGAAGCTTGGCTTAGTCATAGTCTGTGATCCGATCACACCATTGGCAGGCCTCAGAGAACTCTTTGTGGTGCCCACATAGAAAGCTGGTCAATGTGTTAGGCAAAGGCTTCACTTGCTGTATCATCTCCCTATTTAGGTTCTATCCTTACAACAGTCTCTCCACATAAGACATTTTTCATCTGATAGTCTCCAGAGTTTTCCTCTTTTTTTTTTTCATGAGCTTTTGTCACAAATTTTTATCATTACTAGACTGTTTTCTTGTAAGACGTTCTCTGCTTCATGTATAGTCTTTTGCCTCAGAGGATTTTACCTTGTCATTTTTATTCATCACAGATTTTCTCCTTAGAGATAATTTTTTCCTCATACTTTCCCCCACACACTCATACTTCCTCTTCTTGCTCTCTCTCTCTCTCTCTCTCTCTCTCTCTCTCTCTTTCTGACACAAGCACACAGACACAGACACACACACACACACACACACAAAACAATCAAAACAATCTCAGCATCCTCCAAACATGAAGTCAAGTTATTGGAAGAATTCTTAAAAAATTGTTATGATATAGAATAGATTAAATTACAATTAGCTAACTTTATCAAAACAAAATGTTTCTGACATAAAGCAGAAGCAACAGTGAACTCAACATAATTTTGTTTTTAATCCTGCACATAAAATCATTTTGTATTTCATAACTTTTTGTTTCATAATTCATTCTCAAAATGAATTTTTATGAGCTATAATCTAAAATAACTGAATTAAAATAATCCTTCAAGAATATAAAAATAACCAAATGATTATGCAGGGTAGTGACTTCACTATAATTTAGAAAATGTATACTACAGATCATATTTGCTTAGTTAGGGGAAATATAATCATAGCAAACTTTTTCTTTCAGGGTCTACCTTTTAATTTCACTTTCATAATTCTAAAACCTAAATAGTTCCAGGCTTTGAAGTTACTGGAAATTTTCACAAAGTACTGTTACTTTAGTCTTCTCATGATCAACACATGGACTTAGTATAAAGGAATTCAGGAATGTGCAAAAAGAAAATTTCACTATGACACAGTTGTATACCTGATCTCAATATTTTTCTTATGGTCTAGACCTAGGATAGTCTTTAAGAATTTTTTTCAGTCTAGAATAGGAATATAATATTTATATCACTTCCCCATGTCATTGGGTTATTAAGTCTCAACCACTATGAGAAGCTTAATTTGAAGAATGTTTGCTTTGCCTTATAGGAGGACCATTGTAGGATACAGTAGAGAATGGTGAGCTAAGCAGCATTAACGTCAGCAACTGGAGGAAGCACTGCCACTGTTACATGAGTTGCTATGGGCCCTGGTTGCAGTCTGTTGAAAATATATATGTATATATGTGTGTGTGTGTGTGTATATATATATATATATATATATATATATATATATATAATCACTGTCATCCCGTTGCTCATCGATTTGTTCGAGCAGGCACCAGTAACATCTCTAGTTGAAAGACTTATTGTTACTGCTCTTGGCTCATCCAATACGCACAGGTAGCTTGCCAGGCTCTGCCGCGCGGGATCGATACTCTTGGTAGCTTGCTGGGCTCTCCGAGAGGGGCGGAGGAATCAAACTGGGGTCGGCCACGTGAAAGGTGAAAGCCCAACCAATATATATATATACATATATATATATATATATATATATATATATATATATATATATATATATATATACCCAGCCACCGCCACGCTCCAGGTTGCTTTCCGGACACTCCGCCAAACGTCACGCATGAGTGAAGCCCCACAGAACGAAGTAAAGCAGAACTTTGCGACATTGGACTCTATGCTTAACAAGACCCGGAAACAAGATCCTCTGTCTGCCTCCTCCAATCTCTGGCGCCCCGCTGCAGGGATCAAACCCAGACGACCCCCCCTACTGGAGCCTGATAAATGCCTCACCTGCAGACCTCCACTAACTCCACTACCCAGCTATCACCATGCTCCAGGCCACTTTCCAGACACAGCATAAGACACTTAATATCCATTTTTCATAATTTTCACATGATATTTCATGGGCTTCAAGTATGAAGTGAACCTTGGGAATACCTATAAGGGTGATTGGAGGCTGCCCTAAAAGCCTTCATTCCTCTTGAAGAGCCCAGCAAGCTATCGAGAGTACCCTGCCCACACGGCATGGCCTGGCAAGCTACCCATGGAGTATTCAATATGCAAAAAACAGTAAAAACAATGGGCTTCATTAGACTGACACCAAAAGAGACCACAATATGGCAGCGTTAAGAAGGATGAGCAAAGATAGGCTGATAAAATGTTAGGGACAAACTAGACTGCCAAAATGAAGAAAGACTAAAATGACTGTCTGTACTTTCAAGGCACATACGCTGGCATTGGAAGCATGCATTGAGGAGTTGATGGTGCAAGTGCAGAAGACCAAGTATGATATCATTGGTCTGACTGAAACGAGATGGCATCAATCACATCACACCATTTTCGACAGTGGAGAACTGTTCTTCACAACATGCGACAACAGAGGTGTTGGTGGTATTGGTGTCCTTGTCAACATGGCCATGAACTTGGCTATGAGCTTTGATTCATTTGAATGCCTAACAACCCAAATCGGACAATTCTGCTTGAATAGATGTGGCTCACTACTGGCAGATCCTATCTTCATTGTCTACGCACCGACATCCAACTACGATGAAGAAGAAATTGAGTTCTACATGGAGCTGGAGACTTTCTATAAAGAAGACCACACCTTCTACAAGATCATTGCTGGTGATTTTAATGCCAAGATAGAGCCGAGAAGGTTGTGCAAAGAACTCCACATTGGGTCCCATGGTCTAGAATGGAATGAATAGGGTGAGAGATTTTCTGAGTTCATCATGTCAATCAAAACCATCCATGGTAACTCACAGTTCAATAAGGCCGAATCTAAACGTTGGGAGTCTCTGGTGGAAAATTACACAACAAAATTGACCACATCATATTCAAACGAAGGTTTTGCCTGACTGATGTCACTGTTGTCCCAAAATTCCAAATGGGATCGGACCAACATCTACTTCATGCAAAATTCTACTTCAAAGAGCGGAAGGACAGGTCTGTAAAGTTTAAGTTTAAGAAGAGAACTCCCAGAATGACCACCAACTGGGAGCTCTTTGTCACTATTGTGACAACGTGAGTAGATGCCTTCGTTGACAACATCGACAAGGAATACTGATTCAGCACCCCCCCATGACTGTGTGAAGAAAGCTGAGAGTGGGAAAGCCACAAACAGACGCCTGTCTTCGGAAACTCTCGAGCTCATTTGCCAAGGTGGTTTGGCACAAGCCTCAGGCAACCACAAGCTAACGTCCAAGCTCACAAAGCTGTGAAGAGAAGCGATAAAAGAAGACCTCAAAGACAGAAGAGCAGCAGTGTTGGCCAATGTGGCAGAGCCAGGAAAATTATTTGCAATGCACGCCTATTCTTCTCCAACTACAAGACCAAGATGACTGCCCTCCGACGTCCTGATGAATCTATCACGTCTTCCAGAAGGGCAATGGAGAGGATTATTCACAACTTCTACTCAGATCTCCTCTATAGCCAGGACTACCTGCCCGCATACCAAATTCCTCAGGATGGGTATGGCTATCCCAATTCCTCCTTTCTGAAATCCATCCGACATACCATTTCATCGGTAAAGACATGTACAGCACCCGGTCCATACAAGGTCAGACCCGAACACTTGAAGAATCTGCTGCCATTACTTTTCAATACACTGGCTCGGTTCTTCACATGCTACCTGTCTGTATGTAAGATTCCAGCCCAATGGAAAATCGGCAGGACTGTTCTGTTGTACAAGAAGGGAGACAATCGGCAACTATCGCCCAATCTTCCTGTTGTTTGTCATCTATAAGTAGTTCACTCTAGTCATGCTGAATAGAAAAGGCAGAACAATAGATGAAGGACAACCATGTGATCAAGCTGGGTTCTGAAAAGCACCATGAACCATATCCACACAGTGTCCAAGCACATTGGAGTTTCAAGAGAGTTCAAGATGCTAATCTGTCTAATGTTCATTGATTTAAAGAAGGCCTTCGATTCTGTTGAGAGTGAAGTGGTCATCAAGCCCTAGCCAAACAGGGCGTTCAAACTCGGTACATCAAGATCCTCCTCGAGCTGTATTACTGATTCATCACCAGGATCTCACCATTCTTCAAGGAAGTGATCATTGACGTAAAGAGAGGGGTTCTGCAGGGTTATACCATTTCACCAAAACACTTTAGTGCTGTAAAAAATTACAAAGTCATGCGCGTGCTCACGTGAGGGGGAGATGTGAAATCTGTTGTGTTGTTCGCTAGCTCTTGGGGCTGCACTCTCTCTCTCTCTAGCTGCTTGCATTCAGTGCTCTCAGGTCACTGTGTATGGACCAGATCGGGATGGCTCCTCCTTGTGCTCTGCTTCTGTGTGTGCCACTGTGTTTTCTTCTGTCTGTCTGTCTATCTCTGTAGTCTCTCCTCTGGTCACTTCTGACCTCTCTCTGTCTCTGCTTTTTTTTTTTCTTTTTTCTTTTTGGGTGACACCGGCAATTCACAGGGGTTACTCCTGGCTCTGCACTCAGGAAATACCCCTGGCATTTCTCAGGGGACCATATGGGATACTGGGAATCAAACCCGGGTCAGCCGTTTGCAAGGTAAATGCCCTACCCGCTGTGCTATCAGTCTAGCCCCCTCTCTGTCTCTGCTTCTGTGTCTTCACTTCTGTGTCTTCTCTGCTTCTTCTCTCTTGCCTCTGTCTTTCTCTGTCTTCTCCCCTTATAGTCTTAGTTTATATAGCAAATTACATAGAGTGGTGATACAAAGGTGGGTTGGACATTAACAAATCAACAAAGAAGGGTAAGACCATTTCTCCAAGATATTAACAAAATCTCGTCTACGGAGATTGTTCCAGATTACTAGGAGATCTGCTCACAGGTGGGATCCAAACAAGGGTGTGTTGCTTTCTTTTTTCTTCAGCTAGTAATCCATTTAATTAATTGTAGTAAACCTACTTCTAATATTTCTAGCAATGTCATTCTGTGTGAGCACAGTAAGAGATATCACACTTAAAGTTTGGTTCTTCCTGAGGACATAAACTATATATTCCAGACCACAGTCCTCAGGCCAGGTTAGTCTTCCTAGCCCCAGCAGGGTCCTAGTCTCGTCGTTACTTTTGGATCATGACAGACTTTGTCTATGACCATGTTCTTAACTTATAGTTGAGTTTTGTGGCACTTTGGCCTGGCCCATTTCGATGCCAGGGTAGCTCACAGCTTGCTCTGTGTCCATTCTGTCCCTTGTTGGGCCCCTGCTTTTGGGGTGCTAGGAAATATGGGCAACTGAGTAGAGAAAGCAGATGCCCAAGAATAAATATTATTGGAGTCAATCAGCTCCCAAGTTACAAAGCATAATGTTAACTCTCTTCCTGTGTTCATACAGAAAGGACATTGCTTTATGGTAAACTAAGTTCCCTGCTGCAAGGCTGCAAAGACAACACAATGTTATCCTACACAGTGCCACCCTTGAGAACGTCATGCGACAACGAGAATGAGATGGAATGGGGGTGAAGATAAACAGATGGCAACTACATCACCTTCTCTTCGCCGATGACATTGTTCTCATAATACCAAACATTAGCCAAGGGGCGCAAATGCTGGCCTACTTTGACAGAGTGTGGAAAGGTCGGACTGCAGCTGAATATCAGCAAAACAATGTTCATGAAGAATGAACTAGTCCCTGACAATCCGTTTGCTCTCAATGGAACGAACACCTCTGAATGCAGCAGCTCCGTGTACCTGGGTTGAGAAGGCAACATAAGGAATGACTTGATGCCAGAACTGCGCAGGAGGAAGAGAGCAGCATGGAACACCTTCAAGAGTGTCAAAGATGTGGTTAAGCGGACAAAGAAACTCCGGCGGCTGTGCACATCTTTACAACTCCACAGTTCTTGTTCTTCCTGCACTAACATATGCGTCAGACACCTGGGCCCTGGATGCGAATAGGATGAGAAAGCTATTCAGGTATCCCAAAGAAGAATTGAAAGGGCTATGCTTGGAGTATCATGTTTCACTCAAGGGAGAGAAGGAATCTGGAGTTCCGAACTCTGTCAATGGTCAAGAATCAGGGATGCTGTCTCATTTGCCAAGGCATCTAAAATCAGATGGGCCAGACATGGAATGCAGTTCAGAGATGACCGCTGGACTAGAGGTGTTACCGACTGGATTCGAGGGGACATCAAAAGACCGCGTGGCTGCCCACCAATGAGATGGTCAGACGTCTTTGTCAAAACCCTGAATGAACAGCTTGAGGCTCTTCCTCTTCCTGGAGCAAGCAGGTATCACTGGGCTACACTAGCACATGACAAAACGAATGGAGATATTACTGGCTCCCGCTTGAGTAAATTGAAGATCAACGGGATGACAAGTGATACAAGTGATATAAGATATATCGCAAAGTAAATGACTCTGTAATGGAGCTCATAAGAAAAATCCTTTAAAACTGTTTTGTTCCTGATCTATTAATCTCAGCTGTGGCTTAGAAAAACTCAAAAAAAAAAAAAAGCCATTTTGATAAAGCTAAGAAAGACTTTGAGCTCTCAGTAACAGTTCCAAGCCCCTACACTGTGTCAATAATTCAAGCACAATACGGAAGTAGGCAAATATAAGATTTGTATTTGCATCTTTTCTTTAAGAAGAAAAACAAGCAATACTATGCTATTTTTTGAAAATAGATTAATGAGTAGGCCTATAGTCACCCAAAATAAATTTGTTTTTTCTTCATAAAGATGTTAGTGGTAATGAATTTGGCTAAGCAGTTTGAATAATTTTACTCTTATAAATGTTTCAGATATTTCTTTAATAAATAGGTGTTCATAAAGAGTAGTATATGGTGAAATTACAAATAAATAAGTTTACTATGAAATTAAGATCACTTGTGTGTGTTTATTTTTCATAAATTCACCTCTCTCTGTCTCTATGATCTATCTAAAAACAACAAAAAAGTGACTTTTCTACTTCTACAGCTACCATCCCCCAAGTTTTTTGATAAAGTTTGATGTCTTCAATGTCTTTGATATCATCACAGCGGGCTATTTATATAAATTGGGCCAAATAATTAAGAAGGTTGGGGAATTTCCAAAGTAGCTGGCTGTCTGTCATGAATATACGGGGAGCTCACACAGTTTCTCCAAAATGATCAGGCATTTAAAGTTGATTCTCATCCAAATGCCAACAAATGATGGTAATTCATGGACATTCAATTTTTCATATTGTGCTTAATAACTAGCACTGAACAATGAAATTAAGTTCTGATCATTCTGAGATGAGTTTTGATGATGAAACATCTTTTCATTTTTTAGTAAATTTCTAAATGACGGTCTTAATGTTGATATCAAAACTACTATGTTCTTTTTTTTTTGAACTGCAATCGGGTTTCACTTATTTTCACATCTTTGGAAAAAATTCCAAAGAAGCCCCATTTTAATGGTAAGTTTTGGGAATTAAGTTAAGTCTATTGAGGTTTGAGGTTTAAAAAACTTTTTTTTTTCACTTTACATTTAATTTATTAACATAGTTTAATAAATTTATCATTATTCTGTACCAAATACTTATAAAACTTCATGATTAAATAACAAAATCTCTCAGGAATTTTTAATATTATTTACTTAATGCTTCAATGATAAAGATATCTGTCAAAAGATATTTTAGCACAACTCTATTAAACATAATAATAATAATTACATATACATAAATATAGCTTTGTTTTTGTTTGGGGCCATACATACAGGTGGGCAAGAATTACTCGTTGTGGGTTCAGGGACTACATGTGACTTCTAGGAATCAAATCCAGGCCAGTAGTTTGCAAGGCAAGCACCCTAATCTTGCATTAGCACTTGAGCTCCAGTTGCTTTTTTTAAATAAAATGCAACTTTTATTAGTATAGGCTGACTTCTAACCTTTTTCCTTAATTTGTAATTATAATTTCATTAAAGTTACTAATGAGCATTATATTCTCTTTAGTTAGGAAACTGTAAGTGGAAATTCTTGAGAAAATGTTCCTGGTATTTAAACTCTGACTTAATGTTTAAAAAAATTTCTCAGAAATATTTCATTTTGCATGTTAATCTTATTTATTGTTTTTTATTTGGTTTAAAGGTCATAATTTATGTAGGCTTTCATATTTATATGGTTCTATAAAACTACAATAAGTGAAACTACAAAGTAAAAACTATGCTAATTAAAATTTAGGACTTACAACAAAGTGCCACCTAAAATTTTATTAAATTTGATGGAAAAGAGCTAAAAAGTATCAAAAGTCACAGCTTTTTGATAAATGGAGATGACAGTCAGCAGTATTTCCCTTAGCTTTCTGTCGATGCCGTATTATGACCACAGTGTACTGCAATGTTGGCCTACTTTATTCAGTCGCCCACCAGAAGTTAGTGATTGTAACTTATAAGCTCTAAAAATGTGTGCTAATTAGCTTAAATATCTGCTGATATCTTAGCTTTGGTAATCTGAAATGAAAATAATGTAGCTCATAGCTTTGTAGCTCAAGGACATTTAGTAATTTTCTTCAGCAAGTTCCTAATGTTGATTCAAAATTCTGGGCCAAATTCTTGTGTCATGAATACCAATTCATCCAAGTCCCTTCAATTATATTAAATGAATAAATTGGACGTAAGTCAAGAGATATGATGCATTAGTCACACTTTTTGTGTGAGTGTCAGAAAATTGGCTCTAAATTCAAAGACTATTTATGAATTTTTATAAGGCAAAATTAGATGTATCTGCCCAAGAAGAAATCCTCTAAAACTGATATTAACTTTCATGGTATGAAAGGTTACATGTATATGTTGCACAGAATCCCATGCCCTTGGAGTATAAAATGATATTTATATGTGACACCTGTTCTGGTATAAATAGAATGTAATCTATTCAAATTATTTAAAAGTATATCCATCCACTTAAGAGAGAAAAGACATTTGTTTATGAGATATTAAATTACATTATCCAAGTGTCTGCAACATGACCACACTTTATTTTTTTAATTGTTAAATTTTATTTTCATAAAACTGGTGCAATAGCAGAGCAGATAGGTAGTTTGCCTTGCACACAGCCGACCTGGGTTCAATTACTCCGTCACTCTCAGAGAGCCCAACAAGCTATCGAGAGTATCCCGCCCGAATGGCAGAGCCTAGCAAGCTACGCGTGGCTTATTCTATAGGCCAAAAACAGTAACAAGTCTCACAATGGAGATGTCACTGATGCCCGCTCAAGCAAATCGATGAACAAGAACGACAGTACTATGACAGTGCTACAGTGCTATTTTCATAAAGTTGCTTACAATAATTGCTAACATTCAATATTTCAACATCTATCCCACCATCATTACACCTCCCACCACCATAATTTCTAATTTTCCCACCACCAGCCAAGCCTGCTCCACAGGCAGATAATAAATAACTTATTTTGTGCTACTTTTTATGAATGGTATGAAATATCTCACAGCCACATGGTCCTGGAATTCTAAAATTTTTAATATTTGGGGTCCAGGGTAATCTTTGCCATGCCCATACTTTAATCTTGACTTTATTATGTAACCCATCATTCTATATCCAATTGTTTGGTTTTGTTTCCTTTATTTGCGCTATATTAAATTTCTTAAATATATATAAATGTCTAAAGTAATTTTAAAAGTATTATCACTATTAAGATGATATCTGTGCTTAAGATATTTTGATTGTTGGTTTTAAAAATTATATTCTATTTGGTTATACCAAGTACTTATAATTTAACCTCATTTTGACATTGATAGATAATAAGTACTGATATGTTTTTTAATTGCATGCCAAGATATTTGTTTTGATGTCAGAATATAAAGATCAACTTAAGTTCTTTAAAAGCAGACAGTGTTCAGCTTCTCTTGTTGCTTTTTCTTGATTACATTATAGTATGCCTTATAGTCTAGGCTATAATTACATGTTACACTGAACAACAATAATTTTGAATAAGATTACTCTCATCTTTCAGTCATTACTTTTACAGGGGAAGATAGTATAATAAGTTACAGAAACAAAAATGTTTTGAAAAAATATTTTACACAATACTTCATATAAGCATTTGTGCAGATTGTCTCCATTAACTTGTGTTTTGTTCATTTTAGTCAGCATGAAAATATACATTGTCTCTCTATTCACACAGAATATTTTCCTCAGGGTTTATGATTTAATTAAAGGCACTTTGAAATGTTTTGAACATCTTAATTATTTATCGCTGATAAATAATTTCAATGAAACTCTTGACAGGAATGCGTTTTTCACAATTACGAGTCATTTTAATTTTTTAACTTAAATGTAAACTTTGTAAATGTAAATTTTTTAACTTAAATGTAAAAATATAAACTTTCTTACATAAGGTTAGAAATACTAGAAAAAAATGTATTTGGCAAATTTATAGTTAAGCTATGTTTGAGTAGCATCAAATTTATGAAATGTAGTAAATGCACAGACCCAATGCAGCAAGAGTAAATAACTCAATATTAATACACGCATAGGATTGCTATAAATTACAGCTGCCATCGGATTTAAGAAAATATATAGGTAAGGGAGATTATACATTTCTGAGTTAGTTCAAATTGATTTCTAAAATATTTCTTTATTCCAAGGCATTTAGTCCATAAACTAATATCAGAGATAATATGTAGAAAATGTATTTACTAATGATTCTCTTCATCTGCTGTTACCAAACTATAAGTTAAAAATTTGTAAAATTTGACACATTATTTCTTTGAATCATAGCTTTCTAATGTTACTATTACATAAAACAAAGCATATCTTTCCTAGATTTTTTAAAAATCATGGTTATATTTGATTATCACATTTAAAAATTTCAGATACCAACATAAATTTATTAGTAATGTAGTTAAAAGTACATTAAATAACCTAAGGGAACCAGAAAGAGATAGGAATTTTTGTTTTTGCATCCAACAAATGTGCATTCTCTCTAGCATGACCAGTATAGCAAATGAGTCCCTAACTCCCTACTTAATCAGAGATCCTAGAAAACACATTTTAAAAAGCAAACACAAATAAACAACAAAACCAAAGACCACATCGTTTATTTTGTTCTGCAAAGACAGAAATCAATTTTACATTAGGAATTACCCAATGGAGACATGATTAGTACTTATTTGCAAGAGAAAAACTATTTTTTCAATTTAACTATGAAAACATACAAACCAATAAACAATTGTTCCTTGACACAATGATAGAGAATGTGCATGCTGTCAAATTTAGTGCAATAATAGAAAATCAACTGTGCACTTCACTATGATTTAAAATTCAAATGATAAGTATCCAAGGACATTTATAAAAAAATAAAGAATAAAGTCAATGAGGTAGTTTGATATATGGAATATTCCTTGTCTGTGGAAAGCCCCAATTTGATGCTTATAACAGCATATTTCCAGAATATGGCCATGCATGATACTGATGATACTGATATTTCCCAAACTGTGCTGGGTCCACGTAGTGAATCTTGTTATTATATATGCAATATATTTTTGGAGCAAGTAATATTTAATTTCACAACTAGGCTACTAAATTACAAAATGATAAATTATTTTCTTTAATTCATTTGATAAAGACAAGAACTTCTAAACCTCCATAAGGGAATATGTATATTTTTAGCTATCTGACCCTCTTCCCCAAACTTGTTATTTTATGTGATGACTTTGTTTAACATGTACTATGTGGAACTGTATGTTTCATCTTGACAAATTATATAGTATCACTGGATGGGTCTCTGAGGGTGTCTCTGGATGAGCAATGCATTTGAATTCGTGGATTTATTTCTAGATGAAACCAGATTTCAATCCCAAAATGGGTGGATAGGGACCTGAATAGAACAAAAAGCACAGGAGGCAGGAACTCCTCCTTGAAGATATATATATATATATATACATATATATGTATATATACATACATATACAAATACATACATATATAGCCTATATATAGGAATATACACACATATATGCATATATATGTATATATACACTGGTATATATACATATATATGTACACAGTGTTACCAATTTTGTTATGACAGTGTTATGCACGTCATCATTTCAGTTAGAATTGACTGTCTAGCCACTCTTTCTATAGGTTTAAAGTTTGTATGATGAAGTGTGATCTGAAACAGAGTTTTCTAGCTGTGTGTTCAGTATAACACCTGAACCGTAAGTCTTCCTTTAGGCTAAAGTTCAGATGATCAACTGAGACCCAGCTTTGAATTTTCTGGCTGCTATTATTAAAACCAAAGCAAAACACTGCCTTTGAATATTATGCATATTGTTCATGCTAAAATGAGGACAGCAGAGTCTGTGATGTGGATGATGAGTCTTAATCTTTCAAACGTAAATTTTGAATGCATATGTTTATAAAGTATTGTCTATATTTTGAATAATAATGCATTTAGTTATGAAATTAGCATAGACTTGTTCTGTTGCAAAAATAACACTGACACTGAATTTCCAGTGTCATTTAATTTAGCATTTACAATTCACTTTATCAGCTCTAATAACTAGAGAAAGCTATTAAAAAATAACAGAAAGATGGCATCTTATTAAAAAAATGTCGTGGTTATTATAGAAAGACATCAACAATGTAAATTATTTCTACAAACATAGGAGGAAGTGAGTTTACACATTAATCTCTTCAAAAAACTAAATTTTAATCCTATAAACATTTCTACTCGTTAAAATTTGTAAACTGACAGTTCATCAGTGTCCAGTACTGGACTGTTATATCAGCTAAACCAAATCAAATCAAAACCAACAACAACATAAAATAAACCAACCCTCCCCCAACTTAAAAAAAAATTACATAAAGAAAAGTATATTTGGTATTTGTCTGATTTTCTAGGATCATATATTTCTTGGTTATTGAGTAACTTTAGAGGTCTTTGTGTGTGTATGTATGTGTGTGTGTGTGTGTGTTTGTGTGTGTGTGAAAGTCTTGCTAACTGGGGTGGATTCATTACCAAGTGTGAGGGTCATTTATGTTTTTGACTGATGATAAATGAAAAGTCATTTTCATTCTTTAAGTGAAGTCCAGAAATAGTTTTTGTCATCTCTACCAATTTTTGTTGGTGACATCAGGGATAGCTTTTTGTTACTAATATTCACTCCTTTAAGTTTATGTCTCACTTGAGTTTATGTATCACATTATAATTTTCAGTATGGGTTTGAGTATGGATAACGATAATTTCATTCAACAATTAACACTAAAATATAACTGTTGATATCTGATTCGGGCTATCAGCAGATACTTTTAAGACTATATAAAGGAACTTCAATAACTGTGATATATCTTAATGACACCAATAATAATTAGGAAGATTAAAAGGGGTTTTGAGAACAATGCTTCAAGATTCACCAGCCTTGAAAAAGAATGGGGTTAAGTGCTCATTAAGGACTTTTAGGTTGTCTTATTCTTTAGTTTAGATATGATGTTCTTAATTCTACACATCTTTGATTTCAATATATGTGTCACATAAAGTTTAGCAAGTTAAATATGTTCTAGCTAATTAAGTAATTTAATCCCTCATTCCCTGTGAAATGGATATTGCATTCATTCCATCAGACAAAGAATGAGGACAAGTTTTGTAGAACATCTGTTTTTTTTGTTTGTTTTTTGGGGATTTTTTTTTTTTGTCATTTGGGTCACACCCGGCGATGCACAGGGGTTACTCCTGGCTCATGCACTCAGGAATTACCCCTGGCAGTGCTCAGGGGACCATATGGGATGCTGGGATTCAAACCTGGGTCGGCTGTGTGCAAGGCAAGTGCCCTACCTGCTGTGCTATTGCGCCAGCCCTAAGAACACCTGTTTTTAAAGTTTCATCTTTTCAGAATCTAAGTATGAGATGTCATCATTGGAAATGTTGTTACCCTACATTTTGCAGCTACGAACTATTAATCACATTTTGTCATGGCCTAGAAATGTCAGTAATGACTTAACGTTGTACTCAAAAAAAGGGGGACTGGAGCAACAGTAACTTTGTAGAGTGCTCTCCTTGCATTCAGTCAACTCAGGTTGCATGCTGACGCCCCGTATGTTTCCCTGAGCACCAACAGGAGTAATTCATGAGTTCAGAGGCAGGAATAATCTTTGATCATTGCCAGATGTCATTCAAAAATATATAAACAAAGAACAAAAAGAGAAAGGAAGATAGAAATAAAAATATATAAATGGAGCTGCCACTGGATTTACTCTGGGACACGATTGATTTGATGATATAGGATCAGGAGCAAACACGAGGGCCGTGATTAGAATGATAACGACCCTAAAGAAAATTCCTACAGAAAGAAATGTCAAGAGAGTGGGCTCAGGATAGACACTCGGGATGTACAGAACATGATTCTCCCAATCGTCCTTCTGTTTTTCTATTTTCTTACCTCTGTATGTTACTTAAACCAATGCAAAGTGCCCATACATCCTCCTAAGAGAAGAAATTAGAAAGAAAGGTGTTTACCTTTTGGTACATCCTATGGAAACATACCTCATACCCCAACTTATCCATTCTTCTGATCTTTCATCAAATAAAATATCTGCTGGAATTAGTCATCTCGTCTAGTATCTGAGCATACTCTAACACAATGACTGTTACAGTTCTCGAACACTGGGGAAGAAGGACATTCATTATACTTGATTTATGTATTTTCCACAAAAAAAACATAATTATCATCCTTCCAACAATGATGCAAATATTTCTTCTTTTCATTTCCCTTCTATGAGTTTTATACATTTTAGTTTAAAATTTAGTACTATTGTTTAGTTGACATTAGTTTTGGAGTAAATGCTGTATCATTTGTTTTCATATGTCTTTCAAATTTTCTAGCATCATATGTTGAAAATTATTTTTTCATCATCATGCTTTTTGGTACTTCTACAAAAAATCTATGAACATATAGTCAGAACTTAGTTATAAGCAAGTTTATAACATTGCACAGAGAAACTTTTAGTTTCTCAAATAATAGAATCAATATGCAACTTTTTAATGATTTATTTGCTTCCAGTGTTCTAAATGATCTTTCTTTAACCAATTATATTTAGATTTGGCTTTAGAAATTCAATAATATATTTTGGAGTAGGAAATAGGAATCTTCTAAATATACACTTTTCTTTTATAAAATATTCAACACTTCTAGTCTTTGAAAGAAAAAAAAGAACTCTTACTGGGAAGTGTTTTTATTGGAAAATGTAAATATCTTATTAATAATTGGTTTCTCAGAAAAATTGAATCTTTCAGTTCAAAACATGATGTATCTCTAAATTCATTTTTAATTATTTTGTTTATTATTTTTTCATTTTAACAGCTGAATTATGATGAACTAACAGTTGTGAACTGTTAGTTCATCATAATACTGAAACTATTCTGTCACTTCTCATATTTATGTGTAAATATTTAATGTTCTGTATGAAAATTTAAAGCATTTTGCATATCTGTTACAGTGTTTCTCTAATTGATTTTCAAACATTAACTTTTATGGCTATTCATCCTTTCTTTCTCCTTCCCATCTTTTATTCACTAACGTATGTTGTACATGTCCTATACACATTGCTCTATACATTGTACATCTGATAGATCAGGAAATGACTGTTCTATTTTGGTGATCAAAAATAAGCTTTGGTGGGTCTGGGGAAAGATCAATGGCAAAAATGTCTGTCTTGCAGCATGATCACAGTGCTGTTCACACATGCTGTGCATCGTGAATCTGATGTGTGTGTTCCTCTGCCAGCCACAGTGCAACATTTATGTGATCTCGAATACGTCACAACCAATGAGCCAGCACCGCGACTAAAGTATGCCACCAGACAAGTGCTGCAATATCATATTACATGTGCATCACAATTAAAGGATGCAATCCCTAGTGAGCTTGCTTGTGAGCACCACAAGAAAACCCATAGAACCCTGTGAACTGGGGCCAATGTGGGATCTTTGCTACCATATGCACCATCGTGTCGAGCAACACTCTCAAGTATGTGTTTCACTCCATGATTGTCATGGTAACTGCATCATCAGCAAAAGGGAAGGTAGAAAGGAAGAACATTTAAACAGAAATTTATTTTAATTTTATTATTATTATTATTATTTACTTTTTGGGTCACACCTGGCGATGCACAGGGGTTACTCCTGGCTCTGCACTCAGGAGTTACTCCTGGCAGTGCTCAGGGGACCATATGGGATGCTGGGAGTTGAACCCGGGTCAACCGCGTGCAAGGCAAACGCCCTACCCGCTGTGCTACCGCTCCAGCCCCTAAACAGTAATTTAAACTGGGTATCTGGAGGGTTAGTCTAATTATTTTTTCTTATAACAATAGAGACCCAAATTCTGCTAGAAACTGAATTCGGTTAACAAAATAATTGTAGGTTATAAAGTTCCTATCATTTTTCTTTAACCAGAAGAAAGCATTTTTAAACAATTTTTTTAGAAAAAGAGCAGCATGGCTTTTCACTAACGAATGCTTCTGAGTTATAGAAAGTGCAAGAAAAAAAAAGCAGAGGAAATAAATTTTGAATATCTCACATTTTCTTCTGAATGTGGCTTCTTGCACTATAAAAATGTTGTGAGAGCTTCATTTCTTAAAAAGTTTGAGTCTGCAATCAAAAGAAAATTTACATAAATGACAGCAGGTAAGAACATTTTGCAGAATATTTTTCCTTAATATAAGAAGAAAAAGAAAGAACAAAAAGAAAAGAAAATCATCAAAGTGTTTATGAGGTCATTTCTGAAACAAAGTCGAACGTTAAAAAACAGCCCTTAGCTTTTGATGGAAAATCAGTTAAAGTTCTCCAGGTTCCATGGAATGCATTTAAAGCAATATAGCAGATGGGGTGTTGAGTAACATCTTGAGTTAATTTATTTTTGAAGTACACAATGAGTTTTTATGATATAATTGAATTAGAGAGTCAGAGAGAATATCTTTCTCCTCTTATTTTATAGTTACCTTAGAAAAAAGTATCCGACTATTTGTGGAATTATTCCTATAATATGTAGGCTATATGATCAAATTGTCTTCGGGGGTATAATTTCAAAACTCTTCTCTTCAGTTTAATTCTTATAAGATGCTAAAAGCAATGTGTAAAGCTATTACACTTATGTCTCTCAGCCAAAGATTGTCTGACATTGAACAAGGTCTTAGTAGATATTATGACAGGATTTGAATTTCTGATTATATAGTATATAAATTCTGATTGTATATTATCAGAGGAGTAGAATTTTCATTTAAAATAGAAGTAAACCTTCAATATAGTCCTCAGTTTCTGCAGTATAGCCACAGAAAACATAATTTGAGTTAAAAAACATGAGCTACTTGTGGTAACTTTACTATTTACAATTTACAACTATTTACAATTAAGAAGTGTGTATGAATGTTTAAGCTTCAGAAGCATTTATTTCATCTTTTATTCTTTATAGACAAAAAGGCAATTCTGATTCTCATAAGGTGTTATAGCATTGATAATACTTTCATTTTTTTGGCATGTGTATTTCTTTTTATAATTCTATCTAAAAACTTCGTCACTTGAGAAAGTATAATACTACTGACTAGATCAATCCTGAAATATGCTTTGCTCCAAATTCAACTTCTTATATGTATGCCATTTGAAAACACACAAACACATACATACACACACACATACACACACACACACACGCATACACCATTAGATAACCGATCTCTTAACAAGTGTTTCATTTAAATTCCTTAATCTGTTTAGTCTTGGAAGCCGCAACAGAAAGTAAAAGAAAGCACATGTACTGCTCTTATATTTTTGCCAGTTCTGCTTTAATATTTTCTAAGATACTGAAACAGAACCCTGGATGCTCTTTTTTTTTTTTTTTGGTGTACAATTTTCTACTGGTTCCCAAGGACATAAGATTCTTCTTTGAATAGAGAAGTTAGCGTGAGACATCGGTACACAGAGCGGCTCGGGAGATCTGAGGATGACAGGTAACTTGTCAGTTTCCACTTCCCTTCCCTTCCACGCTGCCTGGCAGCTTCTGTGCACTCTTTATTGTGCAGGTGATTTTTTTGGCAGACGTGTTCAGATAATAGAGCAACCCAATCAAAACATCAGTGAGACACCCTGACAGAACATTTGCTGCTTTGGAAACATTTGCACTTAACATATGGCAAGGGCATCTTAGGCTATGAAATGGTGATTATTTGAGCGCATTCCTCAAAAAGCATTCAAGATGCACCGTAGTGAAAGATGAGCACATCTTTTGAGTTTTCAGTGTAGCTGCACACTTAAATAATTGACAAGTGGATTTTAAATATTGTGATATTAAAGAACTATGTTGTGAGTTGTAGTCACTGTTTGTATTCTACGATTTCTAAAGTCGTGGCCTTCTCTTTCATTTATTTAAAATTCCAAATCGCACATGCTTGTTCTACAGGGAAAAGAGACAATATCAAAAGAAATGCATTGGCCTAACAATAATGCAAGTCATTTCTCAGTTAATTATCTACCTTTGTGTGTCACAGGAGCTGGAGACTCACTTAGCTCCTTCTAGGATGCAGTATTATGTTCCTAACTGTTCTGAAGATGATCTTTTACCACAGACAAAGGACATCAGAACTGACCCTTAACATTTCTGTTAGAAATGGCGACACGTTATTTGCACTTTTAATGAGTTGAAGAAAATTTCAATCCTGAAACTATTGCCAATATCGCTTTGCTGTGTTTTTGATTGTTCTAAAGAAAAGACTATCCTAAAACACACATATAAGGAACAATTATATTCCAATTTCAGTGAAAAACTATTTGCAGGAGCACCATCATATAGTACAACATAAACTAAGAGACTATGTCTGATTTTGGAAATCATCTTGTCCTTTATTTAAAATATGGACTTGGAAAATCAATACCCCTTTTACCAGTTCTGTAGGCAGCATCTTAGAGATTGTCATTGGCTATTGCCAGTTCTTTGCTTTGCTTCTTTGAATTCCATGTGAATAAGACAATCTAGGATTTTTCCTTCTCCTTCTGACTTATTTTTCTTGACATGACATCTTTTATTTCAATACAAGTTATAGTGAAGTATAATTACATTGGTGTCATTCAAAGAAACAAAGGGAAAATATAAAGATTATCGCTCACCACAAATGTTTATTTTGTTAATCACCCTGTTTCAGCCTTGATTTGAAAAAGCAGCAGGGAAATAGGCAAGATGAAGAAAGAGAATGAAAATAGTGAAAAAGTAAAATACCCTGAGTATTTCCTTCTGGTTCGTAACTTAAAGTGCTTGCATTTCTGTAGGTAATTAAGAAAGAAGAAATAAAGAAAAAGTTTGTTATTCAACAAGGGGAAAGTGCAATTTCTTGTAGAAACTGGAATGATAGTGATTCATAAACTGTTTTATGTGTCTTAAAGTTCCTAAAATGAATTTTCTTATGGATTTGCATAGCCATATTTTAAAAATAAGACCTGTTTTTGCAGGCAAAACATACAGAAAAAATAGCATAAATTTTTATTAATTAAGCAATTGCTTAACAAAGCAGTCATAATAAAATTTTTGATTATGAGAATGCCTCACAATTTAAAATGTATTGTTTTCCCCCAATATTAAATATTGTAATATCTGGAGTTTCCACTATCAAATTTATAATATTTTTCTTTAGATAGCACAGTGGTAGGGCATTAGCCTTTCGTGCGGATGACCCGTGTTCAATTCCTCCGCTCCTCTCGGAGAGCCCAGCAAGCTACTTAGAGTATCCCCACCCGCACAGCAGAGCCTGGCAAGCTACCCGCGATATATTGGATGTGCCAAAAACAGTAACAAATAAGTCTCACAATCCAGAGACGTTACTGGTGCCTGCTTGAACAAATCGATGAGCAAGGGGATGACAGTGAAGAGGATCACACATTACAGTGACACAAAAAGTTTTGGCATATAGAAGCACTGTTGGCAAACGTTGGATAAACAATGTAAGGGGATTTCTTCCAATAATTCAACATCTCTCTCACCTTTGTTGCAATCAGGGACTTCAGTCTTGATAAGATTGTTTATATTCAAGTGACATTTTTTTTCCTATTGCCGTTATTTCAGGTTTTTTTTCTTGACCTTGTTTCTAATGTTCTATTTCCTTCTCTTGGAAAAATTTGATAAAATAATATACAGAATAATGCATATTATAATTTGACTCACCTCTAATAGTTTCATATGTTTACTGTTCATAACAGTGAATGACACCTATCAATTTCTTAACCATAGTCATTAGACATCTTTTAAATGTATAAAATTAAGTGCTTCAGCAAACTAAGACACCCCCATCCAAAATTTTTGACCTCACTGAAGTTACAGGGAAGCACGGTATACATAAGAGCAAAATATATTTTAAAAATTCAATGCTTTTTAAAAGAAATCTATTGACAATGTACCTTTTTCTTCCATATGGTTTGATCTTTCTGACAAGGATAATGTTCCTTGCTACCCAGGTAAAGCATTGCTTACTTTAGTGTGTCTGCTGGAGCCATGAAATATAGGTTCCATTCTATGACTGTGTCTTTCCATTTGACCTTGCTCTTTAATTAGCTTGCTTCCTTTCAGCACATTCATAATGTGGCTCAATTATCAAGTATAAGGCTTATTTAATTTTGCAGTTTTGTATGTATTTTGAAGAAAGAAGATATTGATCTTATCAATAACTAGATTCTAAATTACACTCAGAAGCCTCACTTCTTAAAAGGATTCCAGCAAACAGCTAACCAATAGGATTCTTGTTTTCCTCAAATATGACCCTGTACTAACCCTGGTCTGCTTTAGTCACACTTTTCTAGTAATTTATCTCGCATTCCTTTGATTTCCTTAGGAGCTGAAATTTACTGCCCAGTGAATAAAGTGCCCATATTAAGACTGAATTCTAATTAGTTCCCTCTAATAAGCCTAAACATAACATTCAAAGATTCACTGATATTTTCAAATGAGACTTGATCCATGCAAATCATATATGTCTGATACCACTTATTCAAGGTCTAGAGGACACATTTCTGGCAATGTCCCTACTAATTATCTATCCTTCTCTTTCCTTCTAGAGTTGACACTATTCTTCATGTTGGTTTGTTAATTGAATGTCTCCTACTGTAAGATGTTTTCTGTAATTAAGTTTGTGCCTAGGGAATAACAATATGCTGTAGTGAGATATTTTTACCGACTAAAGGCAAGATTTAAATAAAATTACCCTCCTAATTTTTTTCTTACAATAATGGCCTCAAAATGTATAAAACTAAATATTTGACAAATCCTAAGCATATTCAAACTATACTATATGTTGAATATAAAGAAATTACAATAAGCTAATTAAGGAAAAATACTTTCTATAATTTAAGGTATCTTCTTCCCATTGATTATATTAACTGAATATTCAATTTTCCTATGGAATCATTATATTCCTGATAAGGCTATCCTTCATATTTTGTGACTGCTTTTATGGGTTATATTATTCATCATAATCATAGGTAGTGCACTATTTGTGATTAATTATTGAACTATTTTGACAAGTATCATAAAAATACGCTTTTGAAAATTATTTTAAGGACAAAAATATCAGGGAAAAACAAACCTATAAATAAAACTTGAATTACAATATGCTCAACTTATACACAAAAGGCATTCTATAATTTATTTTTACGGCAAACTAATCATCTTGAATACTTACACACAGAAATACAGAAATACAAGAAATTGCATGTAACTCTTATAACTCTATTTCCAACTGGTTTTGAATATGTGTATATAAATAAAGAATAAATTTTACTCTAATATGACATGGTAGATGATAATTACAATATAAAGACACTACTGAGCTTTGTTAATTGGCATAATCAGTTTAAACTAAAATAATTTGGCAAAGAGGTATGATACAAATGCCTAATATTCTTTAGCTTCTAGAAGAATAATTTTATCACCTTCACACTACAATGAAATAGTTATAACTTAACAATTTTGTATTAGAAACTTATTTCTTTATATTATAATTATCTAGATTGATTTCAAATTTCTGATAACTAAATGTCTGGAAGAATATTTTTATAAAATAACATATGCAATGAAAATAATTAATTACCCACAGATATGTTGTTCATCTAATCTAGAAATTAGATATGTTAATTATCTTAACTTCAAGAAATTCAGATGCAAGGTTTAATGGAAGATTTATCCATTTATCTACTAAATAGGCAATTCTGACACCTAAAAGTATGTTAATTTTTTCTATCAAATCCTTTCAAGAAAACAAAATTGCAATTCATTTGTAGAGGCAAATTCTGAAATATAGAAGACGTAATGATAACTGCTGATTTTCATCGGATATAGAGAGGAATGTTTATGGGGAAACAGGTTAATGAACAAGGAGGTTAATGAATAAGCAGTTTTACTTGCAGAGTTATGGAGATATTTTGAAGCTAGATTGAGGTGTCTGTTTTGCACTATTGGTAAAATACTGAATGGTATAGTTTTGTATAGTTGATTTTGTGTCATGCGAGTTACATATTAATGATGTATGTTCCTTATAACATGGTGAATACTTATATTCTCTAATTATTGCAACCCCTATTTCTGGTATTAGGACAAGTTTCCTTTTTTAGCTATTTTTTTTAATCAAGAATCACTAATTTATAAGTTTTTTTCCTTTTTTTTTTAAGTTAGTTTGGGTTTGGGGCACACACCCAGCATTGCTCTGAAGAAACTCCTGGCTCTGCATCTGAAATTACTCCTGGCAATTCTCATGGGACCATTTGGGATGTTGAGGATGGAACTCAGATTAGCAGTGTGCAAGGATAAAGCCTTACCCACTGTGCTACTGCTCAATCTCCAACAGATTTTTCTCTGAAAAAAAAAAAAGGCTTAAAAAGGTTTGATATTCAAAAAGGGATAGATGAACAAGTACATTTTTGCCATTTTGGTTTCCCAAGATTATGTTCCTTTTGTTTATTTGTTTTTTTTTTTTTTGTTTTGCCACACAAAACCATAAGGTGCTCAGGGAAACATACGGGGTGCCATATGGGGTTAAGGCGGGAATCTTACCTGCTGTACTATCTCACAGGCCCAAGATAACATCGTCTTCCAAATATAGTGCTAAGAGAATACAGAAGGTAGGGTGCTTGCTCTTCATTCAGTACAACACATGAGCACGGCCATGAGTGGTTTCCATCCAAGCATAGGGCCAAGGGTCACCCTTGAGCAATGTTCGGGGGTTTGCCCAAGACAAAATCAATTTCGCATTTTCCAATACATGCAAATTTCTTACATCATGCAGACAGGAAGGCATAAATACCATTTTCTAAGTAAGTTTAAGATGGTGTCTCACTTATTTACAACTTGGATGTGCTTTAGAAAACACCCTGTGGTACTTGGGGGTCTAGTCTGAATTTGGGGTAACTCCGTGTAGTTCTCGTGCAACTGTGAGCAAATCGAAGACAGTTAACGAGCTAGGCACTCACTTTAATCTCCGAACTATTTCTCCAGTCTTAACTACGATTTGTAGTTTAGTTGTATTTGTGTGTGTGTGGAGGTGTGTGTGTAGCTCTCTGTGTGTGTGGAGGTATGTGAAGGTGGGTGGGAGTGTCTTCCCAGAGATACTCAATCGTGCAGTTGCAATAATTTAATATTTGGAACAGGTGCTGCCCTGGTCACACCAAGCCTTTAAGCACCTTGCTTCAGAACCTGAGTCCTGAGCTATCTTCCAGTCCCCCCATTTGAAAAAAAAAATGTTTTGGGACCAAGCCCAGAGTGCTCAGGAATTACTTCTGGCTCTGTGCTCTAAGGGATTCCCCCCTGGAGAGCTCAGGGAAGCATATGGGGTTCCAGGGATTGATTCATAGTTGGTTGAATGCAGACAAACTCCCTCCCTGCTGTACTCTCTCAAACTTTATTTTAAAGCATGTCTTTCCAGGCGTAGATATCAAAGTCCTTATAATATAGGATTACAGGCAGAATTTTCCAGTGCTGTGGTCTTATAGAAGGTCATTGACTTTCAGCTTAGTTCATTATCAAGCATTGTGAATAGTATAAACTATAAATCGGCAAAAGGAACGTTAAGTGTATGAACACATAGCTACACAGTGTGCCCACACCGATACTAAAAATAGAAATGATTGCAAAGTGTTCCATTCAATTTTTTTAAATTTACTTTTAAAGACACAATATAAACTATGTTTGGCCTTTTAAGAATAGTGGAGGATTTTTTTATAGTTAGTTCATTCTAATGACAATGAGAATAGAAAGTATGGAACTAAATCCATATAAACTTAAATTTTTTCCAGTGTCAAGAATCCCAGTTAAAATCCCTGCTGCTCTCTACCTTTATACTGGAATATTCCACACTTTCTCTCTTCCTCTCTCTCCCTCTCCCTCTCTCTCTCTCTCTCTCTCTCTTGCTCTTTATCTAGTCCCATCTAAGCATTTCTACTCTGTGTCATTCTTCATGTTTTTCCTTCCAAATGGACCTCTCATGTTTTTGCCTGAACTATGATAATTGTTCTACTGTCCCTCTGAGTTATTATTATACTATCAATTATAAGCATATATATATATTTGATTGTGAAAACATTTTGAGTTCACATTTTGATGGCTGTGTCCCATATTAAATATACAATAGTTAAGATAGCATTTGTATATGCAGTTATATTATTTCCTTTCTTATACAGATATATCCTTGCTATCATTAATATCACCAAGCTATTCCAATATATAGGATATATATCTAACAGTCTCATATTGAGACTGGGCATGGTTATTGCAGTATATTTTAGTTTTTCTTGTCTAAATTAATTTTAGATTAATGTCACTCTCAAAGACATTCTTGGATTTATCTCTTTATCTTAATTTATCATAAAAAAGGGATAGCATTCTATTATTTTTTATTTTACATGTGTCCTAAATATGGATTGGAAAAAATAACACTTATTTTATGCACACAATATTACTTTTATATTCTCTATACCATATAGATTATTGATTCTATTATGGAATAGTAATGATGTCCTATTATATGAATATTAGTTTTTAAATAAGAGTATATTTTTCCTCAGTTTATATTAATTTTGTCATTCATTATTTATATAATGTTAGCTCACTTTCTTTAATTGTGTTTATTTCACTTATTATTTCTAAGTATTTTTATCAGGAATAAGAACTAAATACTATACTCTTAAAATTAAAAAAATAAATATTTAAAAATGAAGATATTTAGCATATTTCCCAGAGATTAAAAGTTATATTTTAATTTAAAGAGGAAAATGTTTTATAAAAATCTTATAAATAATTAACAACCAAATAATCTATTTGAAATATTTTTC
The DNA here is from genome assembly GCF_027595985.1 of Sorex araneus. Classification (NCBI taxonomy): domain Eukaryota; kingdom Metazoa; phylum Chordata; class Mammalia; order Eulipotyphla; family Soricidae; genus Sorex; species Sorex araneus. The sequence continues at coordinate 113,133,370 of NC_073302.1, forward strand.
CAGTTTACATCTTGTACCTAGTGTATTAAATTTTATGTTTTTAAATAATCTTGAGCTGCATATTTTATATTTTGGAAGGACCATTTTCAATTATATAAACAGGGACAGTTTACCACAATCATAGAGTAGCTAATTGAAAACTGAAAGAAATTAATCAGCAGAAAACTGATGTACAATAAGAACAAAAAATATAAACCCATCTTTGGAGAGGCTGAAAATGAGAAATATATATATTAGTCATTATCTAGTGACATTTACTGTCTTTTTAATGGTGAAAATAATCTTCAGATTTCAATAATAAGCTCTGCTTGTTTCCATCAAAGAGAGGTTTGTGGACATAATGTGTTTAGACACATGGTAGCTACTTCAAATATTTTCTCTAAGTTATCCAGGCAGAAAATGAACTTGGTGGGGATACTCAGCTATGAATATGTCTCATTCAAGGGCAAAAAAATGAATAATTATTCCCAGTCTCACTCAGAATCTGTATGGCTGTTCCTAATTCCAAGAGGCCAAAAAGAAGTTTCTCTGCTTCAAGAGCTCAGAGGTAGAACTTTGATTTCTAGTTGATTATTTTCAGACCTTGAAAACTAATAGCACTTTCCCGCCTGGCTTTGAATTGCCTTTGGACTAGTAACCCTGTGCACATTTCATGTTGTCCCTTTTAAAGTGGATCTATCTCATGGCCGTCATGTAGATAACTTGTTTACTAATGCCAAGGTTATTACATAAAAAAGGAATTAGTTATAATCTCACACAATAAATGATGAAGTTATTGAAACTTTAGACATTTTTATTGATGATACTCAGTGAGAAAGTTGATTGAACTCCTATACTGGAATGAATTCAGTCTGAAATTTTTTGGAGAATGGAACTTAAACATTTTTCAGGAGTAATTTATGAACATTTGGGGATATTAGATGTGAGACATAGTAGTTATACAGTGTTCTGAAATTCATGCTTATTTGGATCTCCGAATGTGACTGTGAACTTTATTGGAAAGAAAACCATTACTGATGAATCAATTAATATGCCATTTCAATGGAATAGGTGAAGACTAATTCCAAACTACTACTTTGTGAACAGAGTACAGAATACAGAGAGGAGCACCAAATAACAAGAAAAGATGAAGTTAGAACCTTGGTGCCACAAACTAAGAAAGATAAAAAAGATACCAAAATCTGTAAGAAGACAAAAGATTTTATCCTCAGAACGTTTTGAGTATTGTGTGCCTTGACTGGAAAGTTATGGCTTCCAAAATTGTTGGATAATAATTTTATCTTATCTTAGTGTCTTACATTGCATTATGGTTAAAATTACGACTAGGAAATTGGTGCAAGATATAAATGTGAGAGAATTAATCTTAGCGATTATATTCATAACTCTTTATAAATATGAGAGCTTTCAAAGAGAATCATGAACCACAATTTTAGCATGGAAAACAGAGCTGTAATAGCAATTGCCTCAATGCTGTGCCAATAAGACAGCAATTATTGCAAATTTCAAGTCACTTCATTTTACAATAGTCTTATCTGCAGTCTCTACTTTTATCTCATATTTATTGATAAGAAAACACGTTCCAAGGGTAAAATTGGTTTTCAAAGGTCTAGTATTTAATGAGAAGACCAAGACTTTGACATCTATTCCATGAACTTAAAATAACAAATAGCCTTTACCAGAATAATACAGTTAAAGTAGTATCTCAGTCTGGAAATAGATGATTTAGGAAACATGTATTATAAGCATGATATATTATTGACTTTACATTTAGTGTAGCACTGTAGCACTGTCGTCCCCTTGTTCATCAATTTGTTTGAGCAGGCACCAGTGACGTCTCCATTGTGAGAATTGTTACTGTTTTTGTAATCACAGATTATTCTAATCATCTGTTATGAGCTAACTGTGTTATTCACCGTTTCATTAAAGTATTCAGCTCCAATACCATAGAATTAGAACCCTTTGGTAAGTAGTGTCATTATAGATGCATTAGGTTAAAACGGTAGACCTATTTTTTAAAAAATAAAATATTTGGGTGCAGAGGTAGAAATGCATAGAGGAGAAAAGATGGGGAGAATGTGAAAGAGAAAATTTCTATCTACAAGTCAAGGCAATAGGGTATTGGAGTGAATTTATAGTTTATTAATTCCTTCATTTTAGATTTCTGGCCTGCAGCTTCATGAGAGTACACTTCTGTTTTGTAAGTAACGTAGGTATTGGCATTTCGTTATAACATTATTACAAACTAATACATTAAACTTAACTTTAGTTATTATAAAGACATGTTTTAGTTGTCTGAGCATGCCATGCCATGCCTAGGGGTTATTACAAGCTCAGTGCTTAGGAGCTACTCCTAGTGGCGCAAGCCAGGTTCTGAAAAGGATTCAGCACGATCGACCATATCCACACAGTGACCAAGCTCATTTAAGTTTCGTGAGAGTTCAAGATGCTGCTCTGTCTAACGTTCATTAATTTAAAGAATGCCTTTGATTCTGTTGAGACTGAAGTGGTCATCGAAGCCGTAGCCAAACAGGGCATTCAAACTCACTACAAAAATGTCCTCCAGGAGCTGTATTATGGATTCACCACCAGGATCTCACCATTCTACAAGGAAGTCATCATTGGCATAAATAGAGGGGGTTGGCATGGTGATACCATTTCACTGAAACTCTTCAGTGCCACCCTCGAGAATGCCACGCAATGATTGGAATGGGAAGGAATGGAAGTGAAGATCGACGGTCGGCAACTACACCTCTGCTTCACTGATGACATCGTTCTCATAACCCCAAACGTTAGCCAAGCAGCACAAATGCTGGTTGACTTCAACCGTGAGTGTGGAAAGGTTGGACTGCAGCTGAATCTGAACAAGATAATGATCATGAAAAATGAACTGGTCCCTGATGCTCCATTTGCTCTCAAAGGAACAAACATCTCCGAATGCAGCAGCTATGTGTACCTGGGTTGAGAATTCATCATTAGGAACGATTTGGTGCCAGAACTGTGCAAGAGGAAGAGAGCAGCGTGGAATACCTTCAAGAGCATCGGAGTAATTGTTAAGAGGCTGAAGAAACTTTGGCTTCAGGCACATCTTTTTGACTCCACCATTCTTCCTGCACTAACATACACCTCAGAGACGTGGGCCCTACGAAAACAGAATGAGAATGTTATTCGTGTATCCCAAAGAGGAATCGAAAGAGTTATGCTTGGAGTATCACTTTTCCCTCAAGTGAGAGAAGGAATTCAGAGTTCCAACCTCCATCAGCAATCAAGGATCAGGGACGCTGTCTCGTTTGCCAAGGCATCAAAAATCAGATAGACCAGACACATAATGCAATTTTGAGACGACTTCTAAACTAGAGCTTCTACTGACTATATCCCACTGGATGTCAAAATACTGTGTGGCCACCCACCTATGAGATGTCAGACTTCTTTGTCAAAACATTGAACAAATGCTTTGAGGCTCTTTTTCTTCCTGGAGCAAGCAGATACCATTGGGATACACTAGCACTCAACTGGAATGAATGGAGACATTACTGGTGCCCCCTCGATCAAATCGAATATCAATGGGATGACAAGTGATACAAGTGATTTTCTCAACCAAGTACCTTGTATTAATTTATGTTATTAGAATGTTGTACCTAGTTTCAACTATTGAATTTATTTGTTAGTAATTAGAAATATGATCAAATATTTTATTTTTTACATTTATTTTGGTATAAAACTCTATTTCCCCAAATTAGTTTTTCTGATATGTCATAGTTTAAAATATAGTTGATATTACTGTTGAATACCTTTAGATGTTCAAGAAATGTTAGAAGTTTGTGAAAATCATCCCAATCTCTCCTAAGAGTAAGGCAGAATCCAGAACTAACAGCAGAGGACTTTATTTTTTTTTTCTCTTTTATCAATATACATTCTGTAGATCTAATTATTTCCTTGTAATTAGATCAAATTTTAAGACATTCATTTTTTTTAAATTTTATTTCAAGTTAAAGAGACATTCTTCTGAAATTTATCATTGTATCACTGTATCTCTGTCACCCCGTTGTTCATCAATTTGCTTGAGCGGGCTCCAGTAATGTCTCCATTCATCCCTGTCATGTGTTAGTATAGCCCAATGGCATATTGGGGGTTCTTTCTGGATCAGGGGAATGAGGAACATTGTTGTTACCATTTTTGGCCTATTGAATGCACCATGGGTAGCTTGCTAGGCTCTGCCATGCAAGCAGGATACTCTTGGTAACTTGCCGTGTTCTCTGAGAGAGATGGAAGCTTTGGGGGCTGCTTCTAATCGCCTTTACAGGTGTTCCCAATGACATATTCCGAATGCAAACTTTTGACCGACTGGCATGTGTAACAATCTGCTCACTGACAAACAAGCACCTGCTTGCATCTCTGGGCAGCACCTGCGACATCTGCGACCTCAGGTTGATCACCTTGAGATTGATGGAGTGTGCCTAGAGGTTGTTGAGCAGTTAGCAGAACAGGACCGTACCGTGGAGGGTCTGTGCCAGGTCAAACACCTATGCCGAAACCCAGGTCACCCAATGGCTAGCTGACAGCACCCCAAAGTGGATGAGCCACTGTGTACAATGCTGCCATGACTCTATGTCCAATGGTGCTGTGACTCGGCCTGGCTGGGGTATGTGTTAATGCTGTAGCTGCCATTGTGATTTTTCTCTGTGCCCCACTGATGCTATTTTGTCCAAATCTTGCAAAACAGCCCGTGATGCCCATCAGGAGTCATGTTTAGAGTTCCAGAAGGAATCACACATTGAGTTCCATACCTGATGTCCTAAGCCATGTGTTGTCTAGGGCGAGAAGATGAGGCAGGTTCGGGAGAGCATGAGGGGTTTGGGAGATATCGACACTACCTTGACTCCAATAAAATATGGTGTAGTAATTGTAGAAAATGAATAGTGAGTGTCTTATGATGTCACGGCTGTGCAGTTTAGGGATATGTTCACTCATATGTGAAGCTCGGACCAAGTGTGTGGAAAGCAGCCTGAAGAGTGGCGACAGTTATGTTGTGGAGGTCAGCTGTCAGGGCTGATCCCTTGGGGCGGGGAGGGCTCTCACCTGCCCCTCTCTGGGGTACCCCAAGTGAAAACAACCTGGCGTGGAGTTGGTGGCATAGTTATGGGGGCTCATTTTATGCTCCCTTCTGGGAGAAGCAGCCATTAGTTCTGGACAGTGGACAGTGAGGAGGTTGTCTGGCGCTGGCAGGAGGTGGCTTATGGTCAAAGCCCTGGGCTACCAGTGACTGGGAGAAGCACGCAGAGGATCTCTGCCATCAGTCTCATTGAGCCTAGATTCCAAGGTCACAAAGTTCCGCATTACCTGGGTTCCATGGGACTTTACTCATGTTTGAGTGTTGGCCCGAGCGTGTGGAAAGTGGCCTGGAGCATGGTGGCAATTGGGTTGTGGAGGTCAGCTGCCAGGGCTGGGTCCCTTGGGTCGCCCCCCCCCCTTTGGGGTGTCCTGAGTGAAAACAGCCTGGCATGGATGGCATGGAGTCCCTGAGGTTTATAACAAAAATAATTTAATTTCTAAGTTTTTATGTTGTGGTAGTGTTCTTTTTTTTTGGCCAACGCACAGCAATGCTCAGGGGTTACTCCTGGCTCTGTGCTCAAGATCACTCCTGACAATAAACAGGGGCCATATTCAATGACAGGGATTAAATCTGGGGTAGCCCTAGCAAGGCAGCCACTGCACGGCCATATCCACCATGTTCTCTCTGACTTCCAATTAATATGTATATATGTGTATGTATATATTAATCCATTACTATATGTAATTAATTCATTCAACAAAGGTTGAATGAATGTAACAAATGTATACTGAAGACATATTTATGAGGCAGTGTTCTGGTTGTTGAATAAACCAGAGAATAGATAAACATAAATCTTTCTACATAGGAAACTTACACTTTACATAGTAGATGTGGTTTATTTCCAAAGTGAGACTATTCTTGGCAACTAAGTGGATGTTCCTAGGGGAAATCAATGCCTCATAAAATACACACGCCTAATTAACAGTTTTCTTCTCAACACTTAGACTCATTCTAGGTCTGATTTCAGCTAAGGCTAACAGTGACACAATCCTGGTTATAGTAGTTGATCAGTTGAGTCCTGGAACTCAACTGACTGATATGGTTTACCATGGATGACATAATTGCCCAACATATAATTTCTGGAGGTCAGAAAGTAGTCTGCTGTCATTAACATTGCCTGATATCGCTGGATTATTGGAGTAAGTGGAAAAGTCTATGTAATATGTAAGTATAATACCACTTATGATTCAAATAAATACCGTAATGCATTATAGAGATTGTTTGAATGGTTAGTACTAGTCACCAAAGGTGTATTGGTAGGTGAGAGGTAACATTGAAAACCTAACATTCTCAATCTGTTTGAGCTTCAGTTGATGGAAGTCTTAATGGTGGTACTATGAGTCAACTTTAATGTAAATCTTCTAGATAATTGACTTCTCAGTGTAGTCAACTGTGCAATGAATTCCTAACAAAAATTTCAGATGATGGCATAAAAAGGAAGGGTGTAGTTCTCTCTCCTTCCTACAAAAATTGTTTATTTCAGCTTCTTCAACTAAATTCTATTTTGCTTATAAATTACATTTCTACAGCACTTCTTATTGTCATGGCAATATTCCTTCTTACTGTCTAGTGGAGAGAGAAAAGTAGATTGGTTAAGAATCATTTTTGTAGCCTGATGTAGAGACTCAGCTAATAAGGAATATACAGAGCAAATGGGGGTTTATGGGGGAGACCCCTGAGCTCTCATTACATACCAGTTGGGTCTCAGTATTTGCTGCCAGAATACTCCAGAAGTCTTCTAATACCCAATGATATTGTATTCCTTACATTATTCTTTTTGGTTTTTATTGGGGGGTCATGTTTATCAATGCTCAGTGTATCCTCCTGGTTCAGTGCTCAGGGATAAACCTGGCAGGCTTAGGGAACCATGTGAGGACCTGGGATCCAAATGGGGTCTTTCGCAGGCAAGGCCAGCACCTTAAGTTCTATACTGTCCCTGCATCCCCTTTCTCATTCCACCAGCTCAGATACCTCTGAATTCCAGAGGCATGTGTCTGATGTTATTCTATCCACCATCCCTCAAACTGTCAAGAAAGGCATGAGATTTTATCCTATTTCCAAGTTTAAAAATCATTGCTTGTCACAATTTTAAGGATGCTGCCAAAGGACGCAAGACTCCTGGCTCATATACAAAGGTTGTTTGCACTCGTGGCGCAGACAGGAGCCCAAGAGCTTTAGAAATAACACAAGAAAACTCAGCGGGCTGCAGTGCAGGCAGCCAGTGGATAGCACAGCTGAAGAATGCGGAATTTGAAGATGAAGGACTGAACCTGGCCTCAGATAAGGCAGTTTGTCCTTCCCACTGACAATCAGTGATGTCTTGGGATACCAAAGCTCTGTGCAATAAGAAAACCACTAAAAGCTGAGTAAGGAAGAAACAAATGTATTGTTATTTGAGTATGCTTGAGGTGTTGAAAGAGATTCATAGAACACACATTCCAAAGTCTGTTATAGGAATTGCTTGATCACTATAACCCTGCACATTTCACTGGAGAGGGCCCTTGAATTCTCAGAGGAATTCTCTCTCACCTTTGAAAGCTCAGCTGTCTTGCCAAGCGCCACCCCCCCTCCCCCCATGTCCTTGCAAGCTTCAATTCATTCTGCCCAATCGAAGGAGAGCAGAGCTGTGATGGGAGTGTGTGGCATCCTGGAAGATAGACAGTTCAGGCATATTTGCATTATTTTATTACAGATGGCAGAAGATATTAAAGAGCCCAAAGAGAAAACTAGGAATATCTAGCTCTGACACCCCAGGTAAATGCAACCTCTTTCTGTTGCACTTTTGTAATAAGAATAGAAAATGCATGCGCTCCATCATTAACTGCATGCTTTGTGTTTGAAAATATATCAACAGGCCCCATTCAACAGGTTGTGCAATAGGCACAACCTATCTGATGTAGGATTGCCTGCTAAATGTATAGGGTTCTACAGTCTTCAATGTTGATTCGGTTCCAGTGCATGATGATATTATGAATTATATGGAGATGGGCTGTGGAGACAGACACCTGAGTCTCCTTTAGCTCTTTATGTTGCTACTCATTTTTGTTCTCTCCATGGAATCCCATAATTGCTTTGCTTTATTTTCATGGCCATAATGAGGGTAGAGAATCAGGGACGCTGTCTTGTTTGCCAAGGTGTCAAAAATCAGATGAGCTGGATACATAATGTGATTTGCTGTCCACTGCTGGACTAGAGCTGTTACCTACTGGATTCCATGAGACATCAAAAGAACTCGTGGCCACACACCTATGAGAGAGTCAGACTTCTTTGTTAAGACCCCGGATGAATGGTTTGAGGCTCTTCATGTTTCTGGAGCTAGCAGACACCATTGGGCTATACTAGCACACAACAGGGACAAATGGAGACATTACTGTGCCCGCTCAAGCAAATTGATAAGCAATGGGATGACAAGTGATTCAAGTGAATGAGGGTAGGGGGTGGAGGCATCTTAGAGGCTTGGTCTTCCTTACTATGAACCAATAGGAAAGGAACTCGATGTGAACTTAATTTTTCATAAAGTGTTGAAACTACCAATTCTAATGTATATTCAAATATGGGAAAAATAACCTCTGGGTGTTTATTCTTGATAGTGTCAGGGTGATCTGGGATCTAGATAAAACCCTACTTCTCATCTGTTCCATGTAAACTCTGAAAAGGGGTTCACGGAAATGATCTGGATGTGCAGATAGCAACGATGAGTCCTATCCTCTGAACAGGATTTCCAGGTCTGTTTGCTTAAGAATGGTCCAATAATTAATGTATATTTTGCTACAATGTGATCAGATCCCATTTTTCAGGATCTGATTCAGAGAGTGTTATTTAAAAGTTTCTGGACTAAGAACCTGGCTGTGCCATGGGAATTTAAGAAGTTTAAAATGATACCCTTTATAAAAATAATGACTAGATACCTCTCACCCATATGTTTCCCCCCCGCCCTTTGGAGAATAGAGATGCCAGTCAGCACCCTTGCCAATTTCTGTCTTGTGACAGTGTGTACTTTTTTGTGTTTTGGTTTGTTTTAACTATCACTGAACTCAGTTTCGATCAGAGCTCCTAAGCTACGCTTCAATCTTGCTAGTCATTATGCTAATTTAAGCATCCTGGCCTCTTCTGTGTAAGCACCGCCATCTGGCTTCTAATACTTTGGGGGTTCATCTTTCCCTTGGATATGCACGAGCCCCAATCTGTGGGTCTGTTCAGCGATGGCTCTGGGGCCTCATCTGGCCTTCCACCAAAGACCCTTTCAGACTTCCACTTCATCTAGCCGTTTTGCACCTTCCTAACCATCTGCCTGAGAAAAGTCAGGCATTTCCACTTTGCTGAACATTGGCCATCACTCTTGCTGGTTTAGTAAGCACTTCCCTAACTCTGACTGAGTCCGTTTCTCAGGGTCCTGTCCAGAGCGCTGAAGGATTTCATAAAATCCTTGTGTTCTAATCTTCTGTTGGAGGGGCTTGCTTCTATTTGAGCTCGCTGGAAATCTCATTTCAGGGATAGTCCTGTGGCTTTGACTGGTATCTCCATGCTGATTTGCACGACTCCTTCGGTGCATGATCTGGTTGTGAATGTATCACACACAGCATGCCAACATATGGTATGCTTGGTGGTCTCACATGAATTACCAAGCCGAGACAGGAAAGGCGGTAAGAGTTAAGAGTTGTTAAGAGTCTCATCTTCCATTATGGAGAGAAAGTGTCTACAGTGTCTTTTAAAGCAGATGAAGTATTTTCTTTCTTTGGAGGATAATGTAACCAACAGACAGTAGCTGACACTTCCTAAGTGTCTGAAGGAACAACATCCTCAGGCCATTCTTCCAGATAGTTCCATCAGTATTGGAGGGTATGGGGTACACCCTGCACAATTCTAACACATGGGGAATAATGCCCACATTTCTGCAGTTCTATTCCTCTAAATATCAATTTTCAGTCTGTTTCCAGCTGTGTCAAACTCCGCTCTGGAAGAGGAGAGCTTCATTGTAAGCTACCCGAGGCCTTCCACCTCTCACACTTAGCCATTAGCAGCTTCATGATCACTTTTATCTTCTCATTCTCCCTCTGCGAGATGTCAAGGCAACTGCTCGGTAGCCAGTTCCCTCCTCTGTGTTTGAAAACAAACACCATCCCCTCTATTTCAAAGACCTGGATCAGTGTCCCTCAGATTTCCCCCTCCTTGCGAGCATGTCACTAGGTTATTGATGATAAAATAGTTAGCCCTTGCATCGCATTGTGCTAGAGACTGTTTGTACTCCAATGTTCTGAATCAAAGCTGAGTTATTCTTGAATGACTGCAACCTTGGGCTGTGTCTAATGCCAATGGCGTTTCAATACTTTGTGAGGCAGACATTGCAATGGAGATGCAGGAGCCAGGAAGATAGCACAGGGCTCCTGAGCCCAGAAATTCCTTGTGCAGGACCCCAGTTTGATCCCCAGGACCTCATGCTTTATCTGAGTTCCCCTGACTGTATCCCTGAATGTCTGTGTCAGATAAAGTTGGAGAAGCTGCTTGGAGCGCTGGCCTGGATTTTTCATGAAGGAAAGAAAGGAAGAGGGACAGGATTTGCCCCAGCAATAGATTTCTAAGGAAGATTTGGCCAGGAAATATGATATCTTTGAGCCAATGTTATCACTAGAGGGGTCATGCCTCTTGTAAGAACGGTCAGTCTTAGTTTTTCTACTCTCTGATGCGGATAGAAAGCAGTCTATGAGAGTGTGGTCTGGTCATGAAGGTGGTGGACTCGGTCCCTGAAAGCTGGGTTCGTGTCAGTTATGCTTCCTATATCGGAAACGCTCATGGTGCATGGCTGCACGAGATTGCTTTTTCTTTGAGAGCCGTATGGAATATTCCATTGTAGAACAGAGTTCGCCTGTGGAAAAAAATGAGAGGAAATGATGCCCCAATTCTAGTCTTGAGCTATTCTCTTTATGAGTGCTCTCACCTTACACTGTCACAAACATGTACGTGTATGGTGTGGGCTTTACTGTCTCGACCTTTAACAGCAACAGGGCAAGTCAAATAATGCAATATTCTGTTGCAGGAATATAACTTTATGTGAGTATGAAAATGGTCACGGAGGAAGAAGAGTTGGTGACAGACAAGCTGCTTGCCCTGACGCTGGCGTCAGCCAAGCTGAAATTGTCCAAAACATTTCAATAAAAAAATCACCTGAGGCAGAACGCTGAATAATGTGGAGGTATGGAATTCACTATAATATACTAGGTCATATCTTCTTCCATTATGGTGACCCAATCTACAGCTATTCTAATTTAATCAAATTCTCTTCCTCCGTGAGCCCAAGCTGTGATTAATTGTACTTCTGAGTTAGTTTCAGTACACAAACTCAAATATTTAAATGATCTTTAATTCACAAGAATGTCTATTACTTTGTATTTTTGAGAACAATCCCCTAAGGCTGATTCTGAAAAATGTCTAACCCTCCCAATGTAGTTGTGAATGAAGAATGACCTACTTCACTTTTTTTTTCTTTTTTTTTTTTTGGCTTCTAATAGGAGTTAGTAGCAATAGAACAGCCTGTTCAGCTTGAACATAAGCAGCCCAGTTTGTCTGAATGTATTTATAGCTGGCATATTATCTGTGGCTCTTTATGTTCCAAAGATTAGGGGTCAATGGATTTGAAGAAGAAAAAGTAGAACTACCCTGGGAAGTAAGACCATTCAGAGAAATGGACTTTCCCACCACGAAACTGCACCAAAGGCATACATATTGAGACCTCTCAAATGTGCCTTTAACTTCTCTGCAGGGGACCGAAAATGAATGAGCAAATGACACAGTCAGTTCAGAAAGTAGCCTGAGACCGAGGTCATGCTATCAAGTACACAATGGCACTTACACTAGTCCTAAACAATTTCCCCCTGCAGGTGAGATGAGGTCTCAGTGATGCGAGCAGTACAGGAGAAAAGGTTAGACAGGGAACAACAAGGTAAACAGGCATTCTGACATACTGCTAAATTCCATTTGCTCTACATGCTTTTAAAATAGCCTCATGTACATGTTCACACCCGTGATCACACATTTATATTTACAATCTAGGTTCCTGCCTCTGCCTGAACGCCACGCTGCTTTCCTGCTCAGAGAGATTCCACTCTGTCATGCGTGTCTCCAGTCTCCACAGCTTCATTCCCTTCCGTGTTGCAGGGATGTGTTGGCAGGCTATTGGCCTCAGATCTTACAGATTTGATCCGGGTAGCATGGGCCAGCCCCCATCATTACTCCAAACTTGGTCCTGTTTCATTCTCTTTTCTACAAACATCAGTTTCCCAAAACTGCTCTCTTAGCTCCTCACTTTCTCAGTCCCAGCATCCTTTTCTGCTGTACTAATGGTTTATTTCTGTCATCAAAGCCACCTTGCGGTTTGAATCCAGTGGCTCTGCTGTCTGTAATCCCTCGGTCACAAGCAGGCAGTCGAGTGAGGGTGTGTCTGTGTCAACACCACAAAAATGATCGAGGGCACAGTGGGGAAGGTGCTTACTTGTCTTCAATACTGCAAGCTTCAGCTCAATACATGGCACTAGATATGGTCCCCCAAAATGTGTGTGTGTGCCTGTTTGTCTGTCTATCACAGAGAGAACCCCCCTGTCAAGCAAGCTCATGAGCACTGCAGTGACCCCCCAGAGATCACTATAACAATAGTGTTATATATTAAAGGTTAACTTTAATAAATTTTGAATGCAATTCCTGGCAAAGGTAAACAAACATACCACAAAGAGAGAAGTGAAAATCTCAAAGAGCACTACAGCTGAGTGTATAAGCCTTACTAGATGGCGTGTGGTTCCCCAGCAAGCAGCAGAGCCAAAAATGCAGAAGCACCACAACTTGATTGTATGTGCATAACCCCTGACCACTGTGGTGGCCAAAACAATGATGTAATATAGGAACGGGTGGAGGAAATAAAAACTAGTAATTATATCATTAAATCTCATCGGCATCTACATAACCTACTTTATCTATTTCTGTCTGACTCCTTGATGTCCTCACTACTCTTTTTATTTAGGTTAAATCTCATAATCAATCTCTTTACATATCCTAAATATCTTGTTCATCTCTTAGTTTTTGTTTAATGAAAAATATAAACCATGTTTAAATATAATCATTTACCTAAGCAAGCCTGTATTTCTTTAGCTAACAGTCTCTACATATTCTAAATATCTTGCCTATCTCTTGTTTTCTGGTAAATAAAAAAAATAAACTGTGTTTATAACCAATTATGTACCTAAGCAAGTCTGTATTTCATCAGCTATAAGTACTGAAGGAAAAAGTGTAAAAGGGCCATTGTCACGATTAGTGTTCAGTCTTATCATGACTCTCATTTCCTTTACATAAACCTCTTACCCTCCTACCAATTGGATTCCTGTTTTCTAGAAAGCTCTCACATTTTTTCCATACCTCATATCCTCAATATAATGGTTCAGCAATAACCATTGGTCTAGTTTTCTATTTAAATCAGATGAGAGAACCCATAAGAGAGATTCTAGGGCTTCCTGACACAATGAATTACATACATCTTCTTGTTTCCAGCATTGATTAATGATTCCTCCCTTTGCCTGACTGAGTTCTTACTCCATTTTTCATCAACCTCTCCATTCTGACTTTCTAGTACCAGTAACTCTTTCTCCTGCTCACTCATCTGTCATTCCCAGAGTATATTCACATGGTGCTATTTCTCCCATTACAAAATAAAAGTTAGCAAAGGAGAAAAGTCCCCCATGCATGGGAGGAGTTCCTATCACAACATTCTCCATGCAGTCTCTCTAAGTACTCCTTTCTCTTGGACCTTATGTACTCTTTTGTTCCCACCACGTATTAAATTTCTCATTTTTGTGGATCAATTTAACATTTATCTCAATCAATGCTTCAGCAGTTCTTTGACCCAGATCGTTATTTTATCTCCCTTAAGTTTCTAGGTTTTAGTGTCTACCCCATTTCCTTATATGCACTCATCTCTTTGCCGTGTCTCTTGGTGGTTCATCTCCTGATCTACTTCCTCATAAACAGTAGAAACTTATTTAACTTAGGGATTGAACCTTTCCTTATATTTTTTCTTTTGTTTCTCAGATGCAGACAATTATATTCAATGAAATTAAAAGATATGCACAACATGTGAAAGTTGCATCATTTGCAGTATTGTATAACATATGTATTAAAGGGTGTTAGTGAATGATTAAATAATTGTACTAATAAGAAACAATATAAAAAGGTTAACTTTAATAAGTGTATGCATTATGGGTAGCTATGGGATGTACCCACTGATACTCATGGCTTATTCTTGGTTCTGCACCCAGGGATAACTTCTGGCAGTGCTTCCTAGATCATTTGGGATGCCAAGAACCTGGTCAGCCATATGCAAGTTGCTGTACTATATCTCCTGCCTCATAAAATACTTCTTGTATATTGCAGTAGTCATAGTATTGTTCAATGGATGACTCAGAGTTGCTTAAAGTTTAAAACGCCTTTACCTGAAATGGGTAAGATGTGTGCCCACGGGCTGGGAGATGGTGCCTCAGTGAGACTTAGCACTCATCAACAGTGCTATTTTGGCATCACTGAGTCAAAATAGCATTGTTCAGTAACACCGAGTCCTCAAGCCCTAGCGTGAACCTCAGGCCCAGTGGACTGAGTATCACGAGAAGGGAGCTAAAAAAAAAAAAAAGCAAGAATATGTTCAAATAGCTACCCATATAAACATTATCATGATGTAGGAATGTGTAGTCCCAAGAAAAGTTGTCAAATCCTCTGTAACCAAACAAAAAGAGATTTATAAATGTATATTAATAGGAGAGTTTAGTCAGTAATTTAGCCATCCATTTTGATCCTAAGGAGAAAAGATCCTTCGTAGAAGCCTTGCCACTGGGAAGTAGGGGATACGTTAGGAAAGGGATCACTATGAGTGATAGAACTAGTGACTCTCGGCAAGGACTGAGTACTGAAAGGCTGAAAGGATATACAGTGATACGTATGATACCCTACTACTAACTGTATTGTGATCCACAGTGCCTAAAAGAGAAGAAAGAAAAAATGTGTTTACCAGAAAGCAGACTGGGAAGTCAGAGGGCAACTTGGGATATTGGTGGAGAGAAATGGACACTGGTGAAGGGCTGGTTGCTCCAACATTATATCCTTCAAACTCGAGTATATATAAATTTATAATTAATGTTATTTGATACATTATATAAAATGCAATAAAGGATTTTCTAGCAAAAAAACATTTTCTAGCACAATTTATAATTAATGCTATTTGATACTTTAGATAAAATGTAATAAAGGATTTTCTAGCAACAACAAAAAAAAACATTTCTAGCTAAATTGGTTTTAAGACTATGAATTCCTTCAGCTGCTGCCTTTCATAAGGGAATATTTCATTCCTTCAAATAAGAATGAGAGTATAGCTGGATAGAGTATTCTTGGTGACATGTTAATTTCATTCAGGTTTTCCACTATGTCCTTCCTTACTCTTTTGACTCTTAGAGTTTCACTTGATAAATCTGTTGCAAATTGCATGAGGTTTTCCTCTGTATGCAAATTTCTCTCTCTTTTTAAAATCTTGCTGCTTTAAATATTCTCTTTGGATCTGGTCATTCTGACTACAATATGTATTTTTTTTTTTTGCTTTTTAGATCACACCTGGCGATGCACAGGGGTTCCTCCTGGCTCTGCCCTCAGGAATTACTCCTGGTGGTGCTCAGGGGACCATATGGGATGCTAGGAATCGAACCTGGGTCGGCCGTGTGCAAAGCAAACACCCTACCTGCTGTGCTATCACTCCAGCCCCACCACAATATATCTTAGAGTATATTATTAGAGCATATTAGTAGAGTATATTATTAGAGTATATTATTAGTATAATTAGAAAATTATTTCTAATTATTTCTACTATTTCTAATTTTCACTGGAACCCTTTGGAACTCTTGAGTCTTAGCGCCTGTATTTTTCAGCTCTTAGAAATAGCTATCTTTGATTTCTTTAACTCAAAGTTATGCACTGAAGAGATCCTTAGCTCTTGTATAAGAATCAGGAAATATTATCTTGTAGCTACTATATTAGCCCTTCCTTAGTGTCTTTAAGTGTTGGGAAATATTGTGATCTTGAACATGATACAGCTTCAAAAATATGCCAGAGAAATTTTGATTTTATGTCATATGCTTTTGTTAAACAAAGTAGAATATAAAACTGAATCAGTGTGACAATTAGTCACCTAGTGTAACATTACATAAAAGATACAGAAAAATACTACTATGTTCTGTCCTCTTAAATGAGATTGTATCAAATCCATCCAATTTTCACTACACAGAGTATTAAATATTAATATCTGCACATCATCACCTTGGTGGTAAGATTGTAAGAATTTTATTGAGCCATTAGTAAAAATCAAAGATTCTGAAAAACACAATTCCAAATTAATCTAGCTCAACCAAATCTCTGAGCTACCATTTTCTGAGTTTTGATTTGATCAAGGCTGCGGTGTTCCCAAAGAAGTTTCTCTGTGCCAATAGAATTTTAGCTCTAAATTTATGTTCTGCAAGGAAGGGACCCAACATCATGTCCCAAGAGAATTGCTTTCAAAACAGTTGAGGCGGGTTCAGGAATAGCCTTGATGGCAACGAATATGAATCAATTAGAAGTGGTAGCTTAAAAGTAGAGAACAAAGGGGACATTTCTGTGATCTATAAATGTTCTTGTTAGGAGTATACATTTGGGGGATATAAGTTCTATTCTAACACATTTTTTGGGTAAAAGCACAGATCTTTGTATCTTACATATATTTTTTTCTCTTGTAAGAAAAGAAACTCTTCACTTTATGCCTGCCAAAATCTCAGCTAGAAATTCCTAATGTGCTAAATGAGCTAATCTCTGAGGATTCTTCCTGCTTATAAATCTACAACTCTGTGGCAACTAGTACTGAAAATGTACTCATGGATATAGTTTGTTCTCATGCATAAAAATGGAATAAAGCAGATGAAGATCCAGGTGCCATATGAAAAGCGAAATGACTAACTGTATCAACATTAGGTACATTGTGTCCTCGTTGCTCAACTACAAGGCAAATTTTATGCATTTTCCTGTTTGTGGAAATATGTGTTTCCTGAGTGTAGGAAAATTAATTCCACCCAGAAAATTAAAAACATGGCAGTCAAAGAAGTTACGAAGCCTGATAGCAGAAATGTTTGATTATGTAGTGTTAACTTCCTGCCAAGAAATATTATCTCCATTTATTGAAGAAGAGAAAGTAACAAAGTTGTACCTAACTACTATTAAGAGGAGTAAGTTTGCATTTGTACGTGGAGCATTTCTATTAACACATTGCTTGATTGGATGCATGATAATGAGAATTTTTTACATAATAAAAACATATAATTTAGAAACTAACAACAAACATAAATACGTGGAGAAAGATTAGAAGGTGAAAAATTTTAAACGATCCTCATACACATTAGTTGCATAAATCTTTGACTTTAGACTTTCTGTTCACTGAGTGAACAAATGAATTTAATGAAGAAATAAATTAAGAAGTTGGATGCGTGTACACTGCAAATATGACAAGATATTCAGTAAATATTTAAAACACAAATTTAATTGCCTTTATGTTTATTTTTAATTATAAGAAAGAAATACATACGTAAATAGTTTACAGAGGCTCTGTACATCTAAATTAGTTGGCATTGGTATTAATAAAATTTGGTGTCTTAACTGCACTGATGAATAGTTTGGTTTACATGGAAGAGTGGGTCTAAAGCTATCTTTTTTTTTTCAGTGGTTCAAATTTCTTTTTCACAAGAAGCCACTAATTTTAGTTAGTTGGGTGTTATTTAGAGGTCTGAAAATACAAATTTAATTGCCATCTGAAACAGAGCTGTTGTCAGGAGTGGTGGAAATCTGTAGGCACAGACAAGCATAGAGAAGCCAGATCTCTAAGTACCAAAGACAGGGAACTTTCTAAAAGATGGTTGAAGGATGAAAACCTTGAGTGTTAAGTGGCTTTATCAAAATGACCTTAGTTCAAGTACTTAGAAGTCTTCTAGAAAGTCTATCTAGAAAGAGAAAACTTGTAGACTGAAAAACATTAAAGTATGAGAGATACACCCTGTCTTAAATCTGACAAGCTTAGTTACTTGAACAATATAGCTGAACATTTAAGCTTGCACAGATAAGTTTCTCCACTACTGCTGTAGATCTATAGAGTCTCACTATGCATAGAACTTTCTGGATCACTGTTCAATAAGTACGATTGGTGTGTTGTGAATGGGACTTAGACTGGAGAAGAAAGTGAGTGAGACAGAGTGAAAGAGAGAAAGAAGAGAGAGAAAAAGAGAGAAAAGAGAGGAAGAAAGAGAGAGATCATATTAAATTCAATCTACCTGCTTCCCACTTCATTCTGCATCAGTTAGTGTTTAACTTGTTCAGAACTATTTTCCCTGTTGGAACATTTATGTCAGAATTAATATTCTTCTATATAGATTATTTAGACATTTTGTGAGTAATGGGATTTCTAATCAGTTGGAGATCAAGTGTAGGAAGAAGAGGTGAAGAGGATTGTTAATGGACAAAATTAATGCATAATCTTGAAATATGAATGAAGAAATATAATTATTTTAGGAAGCACATTTTTCGACACAATACAAAGTGCATTATGACCCCATATGTCTGAAATTCAACTGCTTGCTTTATTTTACTTCCTGTAGCGCAAAACCAATTCTACCTGTCTATGCAGACAACTTAACTAGAGTATTCTGCAAGACCACACAAATAGTAAGGTTTTCTTGTGTCAAAATACTTTTCAGTTACTGAGAAAAATCTCACTTACTAGTTCGGTTAACTGTTGTAAAAGTTTCATTATAAGTAAATAGAAAGTACAAAAGACAATTAATCTGCATAAAAGCTAAAGATGATTGTTATATTAACACTTCTAAAAAATCCAGTAATTGCAAGCATAAAAAGACACATTAGATGAAGATTTCAAAAAAA
The DNA here is from genome assembly GCF_027595985.1 of Sorex araneus. Taxonomy (NCBI): domain Eukaryota; kingdom Metazoa; phylum Chordata; class Mammalia; order Eulipotyphla; family Soricidae; genus Sorex; species Sorex araneus. Next base: position 113,152,454 of record NC_073302.1, read on the forward strand.
AAATAAATTCTTATTTATTGCAAGGATATTAGAAAGAATGTTTCTTATTTTAAATGATCGGTATGAGGTTTGCTTTTGATTATTTTCACATTTTTCTCCTGGTGGGGCTTAGGGTACAATATATGGTGTTGAGTGTCAAACCCAAGTCGGCTACATTCAAAGCAAGTGTTAATTCACTAGCTCCTTCATTTTTTTTTTTTAGGGAAGACCATAGATTTACCAATGAGCCTACATTAGTCTATATAGAAATTAAAAATGAGGGTGATTCTAACGGTCAAATTAATAAAAACCAAGCATGAGGTTTTCACAATATTTTTATAGAACTTCAGGTAGAATAGCTGTGTGGGCCATGAGAGAAAATTTAACACCCTAAAAAAAAAGTCAGCTCACCATACATTATGAGCATGGAATTAGAATTCAAAAATGAAATAATGAAGAGCTTGCTAGATAAAAATCAACAAAGAATCCACGAACAAAATTAAGATTGGAAAAAATATTCCATAGCTGGAAATCCATGTGACAATGATCAAAGTTGATAAGTGAAAAACGGGAAATGGAAGCAATGACAGAAGCTTAGAGTTCATGATAACTTAGCCATCTGATTTCTCGCACTACTTTGCAGTAAAATGATTGATAATCAAGATGGTTAAAATAATTTTTATTAATCTAATTAAAGGTCTAATATTGAAAAAGATCGAAATATTTTTAGATATAGATAGTCAGATATTTTTTCTCTTCATGGGTTGCATTTTAAGAGTAAATTAAGAAAATGTCCAAACAGTATATTTGTTCCTTAGGACTGCTGTAACAAAACAACACATACCAGGTGAATTCCACGACAAGAAATTGTCATCTCACAGTTCCAAACACTGTATTATAACCCCATATAAGTTGTTCACAGGACAATGGTACATTTTCATTTCTTTTCTTTTCTTTTCTTTTCTTTTCTTTTCTTTTCTTTTCTTTTCTTTTCTTTTCTTTTCTTTTCTTTTCTATTCTTTTCTTTTCTTTTCTTTTCTCTTCTTTTTTCTTTTCTTTTCTTTTCTCTTCTTTTTTCTTTTCTTTTCTTTTCCTTTCTTTTTTTTAATTGAATCACAGTGAAATACAGTTACAAAGCTTTCATGTCTGAGTTTCAGTCACACAATGATCGGACACCCTTTAGAGAATGAAATGCAAGTATTTATTGTAAGTCTCTCATTGTTTCTTGTTTGATGTCAACCTAATTCCAGTTTTCAAAAAGTATACTACCCATGTAAATCCATTTAGAAATTTCTCAATTTGGAGAGGAAGTATAAGGCAGGATGGGGGGGTGGAGCCCTCAAATATGCTCAGTGCTTACTCATTGCTCATGGCTCAGGGGTTATTTCTAGCTGTCTGACTATATGTAATGCCAGGATAGAACATGAGTTGGTAGTCAGCAAGGTAAACATTTTACTCACCGAACTAAAACTTTAAGCCTAAATGTTATATCATTGCTAAATACATTAATTCAGAATGGTATTCAAAATAAGACATAGCCCAAATAATTTTTTTTATTATTCTCACCTTAACAGTAAGAAATTTGACAGTTTAGAAATACTAAATTATGATGGAAAGAAATTTTTCTCTGTCATTATCAAAATATTGTATTTGATAAGATTGAATTTTTTAATTGAAAAAGTAAGATTCTTGAAGTTACCAGAGCATAAAATTATTTCATTAAGACTGAATTTTAAAATACATAATTTTCCAGATATTATTATTTCAGGATAGTAGTTTTCATAAGCTTGAGATAATTCATACATAAGTGTAAAATAAAGAAATATAATGATTCTTTTGGATGAGTGTTTTGTATGACAGAAATAATAAGGAATTCTATCGAGAAAAGCATTGATATCAGTAGTACTTTATTATATAGCAGACGGCAGATCACATTCTGTGAACAATATACCTCAACCAAATTGTGTCCAAATGCAAGTTAATATCTTATATTTCAGTAATAGAATCAATGCTACATACATGGGCAGAGTATTTCACTTGTTTTCTTTTTGGTCCACACCTGTAGGTTAACATTGGGTTTATCCTTTCAGTCTTGCCACCGGGAACTTAGTTTACCTTAGAACAATGGCCTTTCTGTATGGACACAGGAAGACAGTTCATATTATGCTTTGTAACTTGGGAGCCTATTGACTCAAATAATATTTACTCTCAGGCATCTCAGTTGCCCTTAGTTCCTAGCATCCCAAAAGCAGGGTCCTGACAAGGGACAGAATGGACTCCAGGGCAAGCTGTGAGCTACCCTGGCATCGAAATTTGCCAGGCCAACGTGCCACAATACTCAACTATAAGTTGAGAACATGGTCATAGATAAATGCGGTCATGATCCAAAAGTAATGACAAGACTAGGACCCTGCTGGGGTTAGGAAGACTAACCTGACCTGAGGACTATGGTCTAGAATATATAGTGAATGTCTTCAGGAAGAACCAAACTTTAAGTCTGATATATCTCTTACTGTGCTCATACAGAATGACATTGATAGAAATATTAGAAGTAGATTTACTACGACTATTTTAGTGGATTACTAGCTGAGGAAGGAAGAAAGGGACATACCCTGACACACCCTTATTTGAACCCCACCCTTGAGCGGATCTCCTAGTAATCTGGAGTAATCTCCTTAGATGAGATTTTTGTTAATCTCCAGGAGGAGGGGTCTTACCCCTCTTTGTTGATTTGCTAATGTCAACCCACCTATGTGTCACTGCCCTATGTGATTGCTATATAAACTAAGACTGTGGGGGAAGAGACAATGACAGCAGAGACAGGAGAGGCGTCAGGACAAAAAGGCAGAGGCAAAACAGAAGGGGAGAGGTAAGACAGAAGCAAGGAGAATAGACAGAGCGGAGAGAGAAGATACAGAAGCAAGAGACAAGACACAGAAGCAGAGACAGAGAGAGGTCGGAAGAGACCAGAGGAGAGACTACAGAGACAGAGATAGAGAAACAGACAGAAGAGAGCACACACAGAAGCAGAGCACAGTGAGGAGACATCCCGGTCAAGTCCATACACTCAAGAGCACCCAACGAGAGCGGCGAGAGAAATAGCGCCACCCCCAGAGCCCGAGAACAACAACAGAACACACCACACACATCATCACCCCCTCCCACGTGCGCGTCTTTGTAATTTTTTACACACACCCACTGGTGTTCCTGACTCAGTGCTCATTCATCACTCCCAGTGGGGCTTAGGAGCCTATATGGAGTACCAGAGATTGAACTTGAATCTTCCACGTGAAAGGCAAATGCCCTACCTGCTGTATTATTCCTCCGGTTTCTGAAAGAGTATTTAAAGCACTTCTGAAAAATATCATGCAGGTAGATACAAACAAATGCTGAGTTTTATTACTCACAAGGAAATAAAAATTAATATCCCACTATATAACTAAATCATTAGGTTAACTAAAATTGAAACTTAGACCATATCAAGCATTGTCAAGAATATGGAGAAACTGGAATTCAAATGTACTGCTTTGGAAAATATAAAATAGTACCACCAGTTTGCAAAATCAGTCTGACAATCTCTTAGAAAATTACATTTATTATAAAATTCAGTGAGTTTATTCTTATTTACCCAAGAGAAATAAAACATATGTTCACAAGGAGAATTATACATGAATGTTCATATTAGCATTGTCTATAATAGCCAAAAACTATAAAGAATCCAAATGTCTATCAACAGATGAATGTATAAACAAATTATGCTGTATTCATAAAACATAATGCTTCTCAGCAATAAAAAAGAAATGAACTATTGATATACACAACATGGATAATCTGTGAAATCATTTCCTGAGTGATGGAAATCAAGCAATAGAGTACTAGAAGATTCTGGATACTTAGTTTTTAAATATATGTACAAATCTAGATGGTGCAAAGTGAACAGTGACAGAATTCACATCAAAGGCAGTGCTGGAAAGGCTATAGAGAATAGAGTTTCTAAATAGAATGGTAATTTTTTTAAGTGGGTGTGTAACTTGTTCTTTATCTTCTTATGAAAGGTTTTAAGGTACATACATACATCATAGTGGATTAAATTGTGTAGCTTAAGAATATTCATTTCACTTAGCTCAGTTATACAGCAACCACTATATCACTGTATCATGATCATCCAGTTGCTTATTGATTTGCTCGGCGGGCACCAGTAACGTTTCCATCGTGAGACTTGTTACTGTTTTTGGCATATTAAATACGCCACAGGTAGCTTGCCAGGCTCTGCCATGCGGGCGGGATACTCTTGGTAGCTTGCTGGGCTCTCTGAGAGGGATGGAGGAATCAAATCTGGGTCAGCCACGTGCAAGGCAAATGCCCTACCCGCTTTGCTACTTAAAATATTAGTCTGAAACTTAGAGACTAATATTTGATGGCTTCAATTTGAATTTTGGGGCTGGAGCGAAAGCACAGTGGGTAGGGCGTTTGTCTTGCATGCGGCCGACCTGGGTTTGATTCCAAGCATCTTATGTGGTCCCTTGAGCACCGCCAGGAGTAGTTTCTGAGTGCAGAGCCAGTAGTAATACCTGTGCATCTTCGGTGTGACCCAAAAAGCAAAAATAATAATAATAAAAAAATATTAGTCTGAATTTCATAATAAAAAAGGAGAAAAAGAGAACTTTTTATTTCAGATTTAAGGCAAGGGAAAATAGAGAAAGTGGAATTTAGTGTTCATTTCTAAAAGAAGTAAATCATAAATATATAAATAAAGTGCATAAGTATATAATAATATGATGACTAAGCATTTATAAATAGTAAGTCAGTAGTTGGCAGAGTAATCTATAACAATTTAATGCTTCGGCATGTATATTGTGGATTCACAGTAACATTTTCACACCTGGTACTTACAGACGACAGGTCCTATGCAGATGTTTATGGCATTCAATAGTCTATTTTCATCGTATCTTTTTGGAAATTTTTTTCTGGTAATTCCAATTTCAATATCTGCACCTATGAATAACTCCTTTCCACATATTAGCTAAAATAAATTGCTTTGGCAATTAAGAAAAATGACCAATAGAGTATGTTGGCTCCTTTACCCTATTAAACTAGTATTGTTATTCAATTTTATGGAGAATTAACTGCATCACAGAGAAACAATAAAATGTTCACAGTTTGAGAAAATAGAATATTGGCAGTTTGAACCTAGTCTGTGCATCTTTAACTAAACTCTAAAGATATATTTTACATGGAAGTCACTAGGGAAATTACAGAAAGACTTAAAAAATAGTTGGATATAGAAAATCTGCCCCATTAAAAGTCAAGTTATTTTGTGTTAGTTAAATTATCCACTTATTTTTATGATCATATCTTGCAAATACATATAATTTAGACAGTAATAGAATATCAATATAAAAGGGTTAAAATACATAAATTTCTAAATTCTAGTAAAATGTCATACACAAATGTATTATATTAAGATAATGTGTATAAAATATTTCATTTCTATAACTTGCACAAATGCAATTTCTAAACATGTATAGATAGGGTTTTAAAAATGACTCAATACCTGCCCCCCATCCCCCACCCCCATTCCTCCACCCCTCCGTCCCTCTATCCCTCCATGAATAAGTAAACCAACCAATCCATCAATAAAACAAAAATCAAATAAAAAAAATGATTCAATAAAACTATTTACACCAGCAGCATTTTATTTATTATTTATAAAACACCAAATCTTTCATATGGGCATATCTCCAGAGGTTATGGTAGCATTATTATTAATAAAAAAATTAAACTTGGGGCTGGAGCGATAGCACAGTGAATAGGGCATTTGCCTTGCATGCAGCCAACCCGTGTTCGATTCCCAGGATCCCATATGGTCCCCCGAGCACCACCAGGAGTGATTCCTGAGTGCACAGTAATAAGGTAACTCCTGAGCAACAATGGGTGTGAGCCAGAAAGAAAAAAAATAATAATAAACTTCGTTTCAGTTGCCTGTAATATAATAAAATATAACATACTTTTTATTTTACAAATATTATAAGAATAATTTTAGATTTGTTATAACCAAATAGTTGCTAGCTACAAATTTAATAAATTTTAAATATATTCATGTTTTGGTATATTCAGATACTTATTTTATCATTTTATAATTATGTTATTAAGAGAATAATATGTTGTCCACATTTCTATAATATCTGATATATATTTATATGACATAATTACATTTCTTTAACTGTGTCACAAATTTTTTCAATTAGGTATGGTGATTTTTTTAAAACATTTACCTTGGGCTTTTCAAATATTTCAAATATTTGTTAGAGATTTATTTTTATATGAAATTCTTGAATATTTGAAATTTCATAAATACTTTTTTTAGTGGAAGAAGAGGTGAAGTTCATTTTAGCTGTGACCGCTTTTAAAGGATCTCTAATAGTTTGTCTTATGGACTAATCAAAAGTTATTATCACAGCGGGTAGGGCGTTTGCCTTACACGCGGCCAACCCGGGTTCGATCCCCGGCATCCCATATGGTGTCCCAAGCAGTGCCAGGAGTAATTCCTGAGTGCAAAGCCAGGAGTAACCCCTGAGCATTGCTGGGTGTGACCCAAAAAGCAAAAAAAAAAGTTATTATCAATTATAATTTCATTTGCACATTACTTTTAGTGTCTCAGACACATTAAAAAAAACCCTTTATTTATTTTTAATTTATTTATTGAATCACCGTGAGAACAGTTACAAAGCTTTCATGTATGAGTCTCGGTCGTACAATGATCAAACACCTCTCCCTTCACCAGTGCACATTTTCCACCACCCAAAACCCCAATATACTCCCCATCCCACCCTTCTCCCTGCCTGTGTGGCAGATCATCTCTGCATCACTCTCTCTCTACTTTGATCACATTCTATTTTTTGACAGTCCCACCATTGTTATTAGGAATTTTCCCCCAACACTCAGACCTGCCGAAAAAGCAACATTGGAAAAATTGTTTTCTTTTGTGGGGTTGTGAATAGCATATGATCTTGGAATTCTAAAATGTTAATAATTAGGTCTGGAGAGATTTGTACCAAGAGCCTTTTGGTTCTGAGATTTGTTTGTGTGTCTGTGGCATCATGGCCACTAAGGAGCTTAATTAGTAGCTGGGGACTGTTCATGGGTGGCATCTCAGGGTTCCGTCAGGGCAGGGGAGGAGAAGGACCGGCTCCTGCCCTATCCCGTGAAGCCCACCGTGTGTCATCACTGCTGACCCATACCTGGGTTTTCCAGTGAATTCTGGCAGATGGCGGTTGCCAGGGTCCCCAGGAAACAGGCGGAGGGACAGCACCCGCTTCCATCTGGGGTGGCCTAAGGCAGGGTCTGGAGGCGTTTCTGCCAAGAGCTGGTCGGTTCAGAGATTCATTTGCATGTCTCTGGGATCATGGTCGTTAAGGAGCCTAAAAAAGTAGCTGGGGGCCACTCGTAGGCCATATCTCAGGGTCCCATCGGGCGGGAAAATAAGAGAAGCTTAAAAATGACCCAAACTAAAGTGGTTTGTTTTATTAATAAAAACTCAGTATAGCATTTTTGTGGGGCAAAGGGAAACCCGGAACTTATGGTCCTCAGGACTTACTCCTGGCTTAGTCCGTGTGTGTCATTCCTGGTAGTGCTTGGGGTACTGTATTCAGTGCTGGGGATAAAACTGGAATCAGCCACATGCAAGGCAAGCACCCTAACCACTGTACTCTCTCTCCAGCATTACATTTTCATCATACCACGGTGACATTTAAAAAGCTAACAAGGACCTTGACAAAAATTGCTCCTTTCTACAGAATGTCCTTCTGTTTATTTCATTTTTTAAAATATGCTGTACATACATTCCATACATACATTCTGTATGTATAGTGGGTGGTCTAGAATGTGGGTTCTGTTTTTATTGCCTAAGTTCAAATCATAGTAATATGATTGTAATTTGAATGAGATTTTAAAATTTTGTATAATAACAGGTGAAGACTTAAAACTTCTAAAGCACAGTGTGGTATGCTGGGACAGATTTAGTGGGAAAACGAGCAAAATCGGAGTGTGTACTTACATAGGAATATGCCACTGTTAATGTTTTAGTTTTGATAGACTCTGGTTTAGAAGTTTGCAGCTTGGAAGCCTGGGAAGGATAGATAGGACTTTTTCACTTAGTAAATTTTTTTTTTATTAAAGTCTTATGTGAGAAAAAGAGTCTCTTGTGCCTGGCTGTCCTCACCAGGGCCCCTCAGAGGGGGTGGATTAAGTTTCCCTCCCTACCCCGAGCAGAGTTCCCGCAGCTGAGGACCTCCGGAACCCAGCCACAGCCATGCTTAAGGCCCCTCTCCGCACCTTCGGACGACCCTCACTCATGAAGAAACCTGCAGAGGAACCCAGGTGTGTGGGACACGGGGATGAGATCTCCAAGCCTACTCGTATCGGGACTGGGCCTCTTCTGCCCAGATCCCCCGTTTTCCAGTAGCTAGGTGGTCACACCTAGAAACTGCCCCCAGCACCGTGTAATCCCATCAATGGCCAACATCCAGAGACTATAAAACCACACTTCTGACATTTTATAGCCTAGTTCTCCCTGTCAGAGAACCTGGGAAGCTACCGAGAGTTTCTGCCCTCATGGGAGAGCCTGGCAAACTCCCCATGGCATATTCATATGCCAAAACCAGTAATAATGATGGGTCTCATTCCCCAGACCCTGAAAGAGCCTCCGGTGCAGCACTGTTAGGAAGGACGAGTAAAAAGAGGCTTCTAAAATTTCAGGGCTAGGACGTATGGAGATGTTACTGAGACTGCTCGAGAAAATCAAAGATCTACAGGAAGATGATGATGATGATGATGATGATGATGATGATGATGATGATGATGATGATGATGATGATGATGATGTTGACATTGGTCTTATATAAATTCTATCTGTATTTCTATCTACTATCCTTTATCTCTTCAATATATATGTATATATATGTATAGGAATAAAACAAAAATTATAGCTCATGGAATGCATAACCTTTAAATAAACATTGATCACCAGGCCTAAGGTTAAGTTTTCTAAAAATACCTGAGAAAGGGACACAGATCAGAGGAAGCTACTCATACCCTGCATACACTAATTCTGTTTGATCACTGGCAATGCCTTTCTCTTTGAGCACTGTTGGACAAAGATTGGTTGGACGCCAATGCCTCTTGTGCCTGAGTAGACATAATTCTCATTGGTGTGTCTGAGCACTGAATCAACTTTGGGATCTCGAAGCCAGGTAGAGGTTTGCCATGAGTGATCCCCGAGTTTCCCAGAGCATAGCTTAAAAACCTCTTACTCATCAAAAATGTGTGTGAGTGTGTGTGTGTGTGTGTGTGTGTGAGTGTGTGAACATTTCCTTATTCGACTGGTAATGTCCAATTTAGAAGTAATTCTTATAAGGCAATTAAAAATTATGATTTACCTCTCTGAACTCATATTTCCTAATATATTTTTATTTGTAGTCATATTCTTCAGTACCACTTTGGTTTTTAATATACTAACTCAGATTTATAACTATTTAATAGTCATGATCAGTTTATATACACAGATGACACATCAGTGTAGAAAAGAGCTTTTGCTGAGTGATCTTAAAAATTAAAGAATAAATGAAGCTAATTTTTAAAATTTAGCTTATAAATTACAAACTGAAAATTTGATCATAATTTATAAGATAATCTGAAAACTTACAAGGGGTCTAGTTATTCAAATTTATATTTTAAAGTTGATTAACTATACACTTTAAAGAACTTGGAATAGGAAAAGTAATTGTATAATAAATAGAATAGTTTTGGAATAGCTAGACACAGAAGAAAATTATAAAACTGGAGTAGTTATTAAAACTTAACAAAAAATGTCTTGAGATTTATTGAGGACTTTTCTGTAAGAGTTAAAACAGTATCACTTTTGTTCTCTCTCTCTGATTAGGTGTTGTGGTTTGCAATAGAGGTGTTTAGTGGCCATTGTGTTCAGTCTCTAGTCTGTATTCCACCCGCCTCACCCTTCCCCCAGCAGGGTGGGGGGGGAGACGGGTCTGGGGAGGGGGGGAGGGATGTTGGGTTTACGGGTGGTGGAGAATGGGACTGGTGAAGGGATGGGTTATTGAACTTTGTATGGGGGAAGCATGAGCACAAAGATGTATGGATCTGTAACTGTACCCTCACGATGACTCTCTAATTAAAAATAAACTAATAAAAAAAATAAAACAGTATCACTTCCAGATAAGACCATAAGTAGTGATCTCACTTACTTGATAATGAAAGAAAAATTCTCAAGTCATAGGAATGGATTAGATTGGTGATTTCTAGGGTTAGAAGACACTTAATAAGATGTTGACAAAAATGAATATTTTATTAAAACATGCATATGTTCTTTGATTCTGGTGTACAATAAAACTGTATGTAAAACATGTATATGTTCTTAGACTCTGGTATGCAATAACATTATATGAAGAATAGGAAAAAATTAAATAGGTTACCTCATTGTTTGATTGTTTCATTTGCTATGTAGAAGTGTTTTAGTTGGATGTCTAAATTGTTGAAAATATTATTGATATTTAAATGTTCTTGAATATCTTGTCAAATATTATTTGACCAATTTTGCTTCGATTTTTTTCTCAACATTCTTAGATTTTTCATTGGTCTGTGGTTTCTGCTAAAATGTACTCAATTAAAACCCTTCATTTATAGTTTGAATTAAATGAGTGCGTTAGTTCTGACTTTGTTCTTTCCTGAACTGTTTTCTCATCTTCCTTCCTTCCTCCCTCCCTCCCTCCCTCCCTCCCTCCCTCCCTCCCTCCCTCCCTCCCTCCCTCCCTCCTTCCTTCCTTCCTCCCTTCCTCCCTTCCTTCCTTCCTTCCTTCCTTCCTTCCTTCCTTCCTTCCTTTCTTTCTTTCTTTCTTTCTTTCTTTCTTTCTTTCTTTCTTTCTTTCTTTCTTTCTTTCTTTCTTTCTTTCTCTCTCTTTCTTTCTTTCTCTTTTTTCTTTATTTCTCTCGTTTTTTCTCTTTCTTTATGTTTTCTTTCCTCCCTCCCTCCTTTCTTTCCTCCTTTCTTTCTTTCCTTCCTTCTTTCTTTCCTTCCTTCTTTCCTCCTTTCTTTCTTTCCTTCTTTCTTTCTTTCTTTCTTTCTTTCTTTCTTTCTTTCTTTCTTTCTTTCTTTCTTTCTTTCTTTCTTTCTTTCTTTCTTTTTTTTTTCCTCTCTTTCTTTCTCTCTGTCTTGGTGTGAAATTGGTTGTGCTATAGACTTTGATGTTCAGAACCTATTCCTGGCTCTGCACTCAGAAGTAAACTCTGGAGGTACCATACACAATTCTACCTATCATCCTAAGGAACTGTCCACTTCACATAAAGACAAGTGTATTCCTCCTATACTATATGTCTGGCCTCAGTATCTTTTTATTTCTTGTAACATTTGACATATTGTATGGATTTAAGATACAGCTCTATTCTGAGTTTTTCATAACTTGTACAGAGATAATTAAGATATATATATATATATATATGTATATATATATATATATATATATATATATTTCACAGCAGGTAGGGTGTTTGCCTTGCACGCTGCTGACCTGGGTTCAATCCCTCCATCCCTCTCGGAGAGCCCAGCAAGCTACTGAGAGTATCCCACCCACACGGTAGAGGCTGGCAAACTCCCCATGGCATATTCAATATGCCCAAAACAGTAGCAAGTCTCACAATGGAGACGTTACTGGTTCTCGCTCAAGCAAATCAATGAGCAATGGGATGGCAGTGATATAGTGATTTATTTTCAGTAAAAGAGAAGACCTAAGAAGTTATTCAAAATACATAAAATGTCTGTCCTCAAATTATTCTAACCAAGTCACCAGATCAAGCCTAGTAGCAAGTGGCTGGTGTGATCATGGACAGGGTAATTAATTGCAGAATAAGAATGTTATTATTTAAAGACAGGTAGTTAGAATTAAAGGACTACTGTGGAACTAAAAGTATCTGGAGCTTATTAGAAATTCAGTTAACATTTGTTGAATTAGCTAAAGATAAAGTATTTATGATGTCAGGTATGTAAGACAATGCCTTTTATACTTGTTCATTTTTATACTCTGATCTTAATCTGATAAATGCACACAAAAATATTGTGCAAAATCTTATTAAAGTACAGTATTTCTCTCCCAGGAAATGCACATTTTTCCTTGTAAATCTCTAATTGTGGCAATTCTTCTATGAATCAGCCTTTCTAATTATGCTGAGTTTATTTGATTACTTAGTTTTTCTTTTGTTATCATATAAAATTAGAAAACATGATGTGTATTCACACAAATGATTATACCTGCTAAATTAGTAATTTTAAGTGTGTGGATGAAATACTACTTTGCTATGTGATTAACATAATCAATCAATTAATCCTTATAAAACATAGCACACTTTCTTCCCAAATTTGCCAGGCCTAATATGGAAAGTAAGAGCTGAAAGGGACCTAAAAGACCATTAAGCTATAAGTTTATCTAGATTTTATTGTTAAATGGACAAATATTTAAGGGTACCATGTGGTAAGATCTGTATCACAAGTACACTTGTTTGTTATTGTAATGTAACTTCAAAGATGGGTGATGCAAAAATGAGTATGACTGATTCCTCAAATCCCTTTTATTTCTTCTCGGTAAAAACATGAAGCAGATTAGACTCTATAGACTTTCCTTTATAGAGTACAGTCACCTCTTACTTATGTCCTTAACCGGTACAGAAAATAGAGACTTCAAAAGAGTCTCTCTTTAGACTTTTTTCTCCCCACAAAAAAGAATGACATCATTCACCTGCGAGGCAGATACGAAAAATCAAAGGAATAAAGTGAAGGAGAAAAACAAACAAATTAGAACTCTGCTAACAGAACTGAGGTCACCAAGGGGAAGGGGAGACAGGACATTGCACTGGGGGTGCAATGGTTCTTGGTGCAGGGATAATGCCATGGACCCCAGTGGGTTTGTCATGGTACCATCTAGTTAGAAGAGGATTATTTTGTACCCTTGAAACATGCTGTCTTATAAACCAGTGTTGGCTCAGGAAAAAAGAAACACTAAAAATTTTATAAAAATTTTAAAATAGTGTGAATATCTGCTTAGTGCCCAGAATTTGTCATTTCTGATTGAGAATTCAAAATTTAGTCTAAGGGATTCTATCAGGTATCTTGTAAGTTCATATATTAACTTGATAAGCATTAATAGTACTTCAAGTACTTTAAAAAAAGATGTTCCCTGCCCCTGGATGTTTTTTTTTATGTTATTTAACTCACTGACAAAAAGAATATAGATTATTTTAACTTGCCTGATAACATGAATTCTTAAACCATGAGATAAACCACTTATATAGTGTAATGACTGAGGAAAACAACCAATTTGCAAGTGAGCCTGTAGCTTTCAAGATGCACTATTCTGTCAAAATAACTTCCTATTTAATGATGAAATGATTTCTCAGAAGAACACTTACTGCATATGTTTTTGGGGCATCCAAATATATATTAATGTATATCTTTTTAATTTAATGAGACCAAACAAATTCCCTATGGAGTATTACATATTTCACATCTCCAAATTTATATTATAGCAAATTAAATACATAGCCTTTATGCATTACCTTATTATTAAATACTAAAAAGCAGTTATTAAATAATAAGAAATTTTCCAACTAAATAGTTTAATTATTTAATGAAATAATTGAATAATTATTGCATGTATTTATATTTAAGTACATGCAATAATTATTTACATGTAGTTATATTTAAACTCTAAATATCAAAGTATGTATACAAATGAAAAATCAAACTTAATTTTTCCTAGACTTTGTGTTGGAGGTAATTTTTATGAGTTTATGTAGAATTTGGTTAGAAACATGTGTTTTTCAATATTTCCTGTCAGAACTTTATGCCAGTTGCTGTATTTCAGTGTTCTGTGTTCTGTGATAAAAAAAAAAAGCAGAAACTAAATATAGACCCAGATTTCATGCCTCTAAGAACAATCTGTAGCCACAGCTACAGTTCAACTAAATAATGGAAATATATTTGTGAATATGGAAAAAATATTGCCATTGTTTCCAAGTCATAATTAAATTATTGTGCATTGGTTTTGTCCTCAACACTAAGTTCATGAGAGGCGTGATTTGAGAAACAATTTCAGGTAAGATCTAAGTGAAACAAAATCAGGAAACGTTTGCTTGTTTGTTTGGGGGCCACACTGGTGATGCTCAGGTTGCACTTGGCTCTGAATTCAGAAATCACTCTGTGTGGTGCTCAGGGGACCATGCGTGGTTTTGGGGATCAATCCCCTGTAGGACACGTGCGGGGCAAGCCCCTTAACCACTGTGCAATCTCTCAGACCCCTGGAAAAGTTTCAATATTTCTATACAACCGAGGTGTTACTTTCTCTATTTCATAAAAATACTGAGTGTATATGTCCTACATATACATTGAAAATGAATATTTGAAGAATATAATTTTAATTGTGTTGAATGTATTGATTATACATAAAATACTATTTTTTATTTTTATTTTTTTTGGTTTTCGGGTCACACCCAGCGATGCACAGGGGTTGCTCCTGGCTCTACAATTAGGAATTACCCCTGGTGGTGCTCGGGCACCATATGGGATGCTGGGAATCAAACCCCGGTCGGCCGCATGCAAGGCAAATGCCCTACCCGCTGTGCTATTGCTCCAGCCCCAACATAAAACACTATTGTGAAATAATGTTGTTGAAATATTCTATTAGATATTTCCACTGAATTTAAATCAGTAAATTTAACTGTAATAAACTTATATATACATACATATATACATATATGTATATATTCTCAGTTAAGTGATTAAAGTGACATTCTTCTTTGTATGGAGCAAGATTGTATTATGCAAAACCTTTTAAGAAAAAATGTGAGGGAGATCAAGAGAGGATGTACATATTCAAGAATGACCACAGGTGTCCAGGAACAAGCCTCAATTAGTGACTCATTCTTTTGGTTTATTTTATTTATTTATTTTTTTGCTTTTTGGGGTCACACCCGGCGATGCTCAGGGGTTACTCCTGGCTCTGCACTCAGGAATCACCACTGGCAGTGCTCAGGGGACCATATGGGATGCTGGGATTCGAACACGGGTTGGCTGCGTGCAAGGCAAATGCCCTACTCGCTGTGCTATCACTCCAGCCCCCTCATTCTTTAGCCACGTTGTCGAGTGGAGAGCTATAGGAAGGACACACATATGGCAGCTATGATGGGAGTTTAGAGGAGCAGCAGCAGGAAACTAATAATACAATTAGTTATTTTAGACATTAGCCTGCCCAAATGTATCTAGTAAAGCAAGGTTGGGAGATGGCTGTGGGCGGGGCTTAGTAGGAGATCAAAGAAAGCCCCCACTAGGCGCTTCTCTCTTGGACCACACACCTACTCAGACAGCCGGTAGGCAGTAGAGCTCTCACCTACACGTGTTTAGCCATGATTAGAGTTTAAGGAACGTCAAGAGAGCAGGGGGACCTGAGGTACAGGACTAGGGAGGCCCTATGACCAATAACAGAGCAGATACCCCTTGTCTCCGGGCCAGGGGACACAGATGATAGGATTCCAGCTACAGATCTGAGATGCAAGCACAGAGAACTGTGTAGGAATCAGAGAAGTCCTCGTGTCCGAAGGGCAGTAGACAGTGCAGGGCTAGGACCAGGATGTGCTACACTGGACAGGCACCAGGAGGGTGAAGAATGACAGGGTGCAGGCGACGAAGGACAGGTCTGGGCGCTGGGTCGGACCCAGACTCATCTACTTAAACTGCACAAGAAATGGTGACTTTTTAAGTATTTGAGTTTTGTCCAGAATTCTTTCATGCGCTTCTCAAGAACCCACACGCTAAGGCATAAATCCACTTTTGAGTATTAAGACTCTGCTGCATTTCATTTAAATGAGAAACATCCCACGACGAAGGAAAAGTTAAGGTAGAAAATCTGCCAGGGAGAAAGGTGGGGAAGCTTTCTGCAGAGAAAGAAGAGGTGAGTCATGGACACTTTTGGGGTCGGATCTGCCCTATCCAGGTTCATGTGATTTTCAAGGGAATAAATTTCATACATGACTGGGTCACATGCAGGAATCTGGGTTATGAACTCTCATGTGGAAGTAACTTGTTAATAACTTGAATGAGAAACCATCTTTGCTGTTTGATGCTATAAACATTAAAAAGGAGCAAGATCAAAGCTGAAAGTGAGGTGTGTGTTGAGGTCTGGGAAGAGCATACTGTGCTGGGTTGGAGGTCCCAGAAGTGGAAGAGTAAAGGGGCTTAGAAAGATCCAGTATCTGTTCTTTTCCTTGGGGAGTCAGAATCCAGTTGGCTACTGCCTCGTCACTTCCCAGACAAGGTCAGCCAAAGAGCCCTACTAAGATGAATGATGTAGCACGGTAGCACTGCATTACCATTGTTCATCGATTTGCTCGAGCGGGCACCAGTAATGTCTCCATTGTGAGACATACTGTTTCTGTTTTTGGCATATCCAATATGCCATGGGTAGCTTGCCAGGCAGGAATCGGACCTTTGTCGGCTGCATGCAAGGCAAATGCCCTACCCACTGTGCTATCGCTCTAGCCCAGATGAATGATAAGGAAGAACAAATGTCACGCTCAGGTCAGGTTGATGGTTCAGATAAAGCTCTGAAGAAGTTGAGACCAGGTTGTGGTCAGGACTGACATTTTGAAAAGCAAACAAACATACAAACAAACAAAAAGACAAACCAAACGTGATAAGGGGACCAAAAGTGGAAAGGGTGAAATTCTCATTTTGTTTTTTTTCCTGGTGCTTCCTACTGTGGTGGCTGCAATGATAGGTGGGTTATGGATATTCAACGAAGATCCCATTGGTAAGTTTCAAGTCTGCTTTTCAGGGAAGTAGCCAGTTAAAGAACAAAGGAAACTAAGAATGGAGAGAAGTTATAAAAAAAAAAAACAGCAAATGAATGGGTGCATGCCTTGTTCAACCACATCTGCACAGAGGAGAAGAAAGTGACAGTACTTCAGGAAGGATGCTTGCCTTGCACTAAGTTTCAATCCCCAGTTTCTGTGACCACATAGGTTTCCTTCAGCCCCTGGCAGGAATAATCCCTGATTGCAGAGCATGATGTAATCCATGAGCATCCCAGTGGTGTTACAAAAACCTAGCAAAGAAGAAGAATGCAGTCCATCTATGTCTGTCCCTCTCTTTCTGACTCATTTCACTTAGCATGATACTCTCCATGTCTATCCAATTATGAGCAAATGTCATGACTTCATCTTTCTTAGCAACTGCATAGTATTCTATTTTGTAGATATACCAAATAGTTACAAGGGCCAGGAGTATAGCCCCATAACTGGAAGCCTGCTTCTTCAGTGGAGGGGAGAAGGCAGATAGAATGGAGAAGGGATCATTAAGAAAGTAATGGCTGGAGGAAACAGTCTGGATGAGAGATGTGTTCTGCAAGTAGATAATGGACCAAACATGATGACCTCTCAGTGTCTGTGTTGCAAGCCATAATGCCCAAAAGTAGAGAGAGGAATATTGTCTGCCATGGAGGCAGGGAGAGGGTAAGAAAGGGGGATATACTGTGTGGTGGGGAATTGGTGGTGTGGAATGTGCACTGGTGGAAGGATGGGTGTTTGATCATTATGTGATTTCAACTCAAACATGAAAGCTTGTAACTATCTCATGGCGATTCAAGAAGAAGAAGAAGAAGAAGAAGAAGAAGAAGAAGAAGAAGAAGAAGAAGAAGAAGAAGAAGAAGAAGAAGAAGAAGAAGAAGAAGAAGAAGAAGAAGAAGAAGAAGAAGAAGAAGAAGAAGAAGAAGAAGAAGAAGAAGAAGAAGAAGAAGAAGAAGAAGAAGAAGAAGAAGAAGAAGAAGAAGAAGAAGAAGAAGAAGAAGAAGAAGAAGAAGAAGAAGAAGAAGAAAGAAGATGGAGAAGAAGAAGAAGAAGAAAGAAAGAAGAAGGAGAAGAAAGGGAAGAGGAGGAGGAGGAGGAGGAGGAAAAGGAAAAGAGAAGGAAATTAGAAGCCAGCAAGCTGACAAGTGCTGAACATTGTGGACCTGGGCAATGAGATGAGAGGATGTAAGGAGCAATTTAGCTGCATCCAGCATGACACGTTTTCTGTTTCCATTGCTGCAACAGCCTGCAGAAGTGTGTCGTTTAAAAGGTTAAGTAGAGAGCTGATAAACAAAAGAACAGTTACACTCCCTTGTGGTCTGTGTGATGGTGTGTCGTGTTCCCAAGAAGCTGAAGCCAGGGGTTATCCCCTGGAACAGACCTCTGGAAAGACAGCTTTGAGATGGAGCACAGTGAGCCCGGGAAGGAAGCATGGCTAAGATGGAATAAGATCAATAGATGGTGTCTCACGTTGGGTGTCAAAGAATTAATAGGGGTCAGCTAAAGAATGAAGGGAGGGATGAGAAAACTTTCACAGCAGCTGTCAGTACTTATGCTTGATTTTTATGTCTGTCCTTTAAACTTCTGACCGTAGAGAAAACTGAAATTTGAATACACAATCATGTGGATTTCAAACAAAAAAAAATATTGAGAAACATGAATTAAGAAGAAAGGTCAAGAGACAGAAGATAAAAACAGATGGTAAATAGTGATAAAAGATAATAGAAGACTGAAAGATGATTAATAGATTAATGCTAGATAGAATAACAGGATATAAGAAAGTAGTTCTATAAATCATATTGTTTAATCTTCAAGTTTTAAAGAATGAAAGCATCCATAAAATTTGCTTTGTCTCAGTCTCTCTGCCTTGGGCCTGTGAAATTCTGATGTCTGCCAAGTGACGAGGCAATAGCCAATATGATTCTGAAACCCCAGGAATAGAACTGGCTGCTGACAAAAGAATTATATTCTCATTTTCACTGAGCCTCTAAGATGTCTTCTCAAATAAATATTCTAACTGTGATAAGAACAGGCACCATAATCCATGAAGAATACCTGGTAGTGAAGAGAAGCAAATGCAGACAATGAGATTCAACTTGAATGCATTTAAGTACCATTTTATTGATAGCTTTTGTCAATGAAAGTTAAAGTATAACTCTGCAGTAATTTAAGACCTCAGTTTCCAAGGTAATTCAAATGTGAATGGTGTAAACTTACCAATGAGGTTAAACATTTTATTTCATTTGAAATTGAAATGGGTTGACTTTGACATACTGTCACTGTCACTGTCATCCCATTGCTTATTGATTTGCTCGAGGGGGCACCAGTAACATCTTTCTCCATTGTGAGACTTGTTGTTACTATTTTTGGCATATTGAATGCACCATGGATAGCTTGCCAGCCTCTGATGTGGGGGTGAGATACTCTCGGTAGCTTGCCAGGCTCTCTTAGAGGGGCGGAGAAATCAAACCCTGGTCGGCCACATGCAAGGCAAACACCCTACCTGCTGTGCTATCACTCCAGCCCTATTTGACATACTAATGAAATGAAACAGAGAAATGAAAATATGCATACATTAATTGACTATAAGTTGACTAAGCTTTTGTGCCTCCATTTTACATCCTCTAAAAACTTATTTGCAAATATAACAATTAATATGTGATGCTAAAAAGATAAGACTAAAAATAATTTTCAATCCAACATGTGTATTGTATTCTGGCAAGAAAGACTAAATTATAAAACAAGAGATAATTTTCATTTTATCAATATAGTTGAATATTTAATTCTACAGACAACACAAAAATTGTTTCTTCCCTAGTTATATAGAAAACTGACATTGCATTAGTATTTTCATTGACTTTAGTATCATCACAGTAACAAAATATTTTAACATGATTCTGAATGTTTTTCTTTTGAAAAAAATATGCTTTAAGAAGATACTGCTTGAAGTCATTCTTTTTGGCTTGAACAAAGAAACAAAAAGGAAAAGAAAAGAAAATAGAAAGGAAAAGAAACTTCACAATATAACTTGATTATGTAACCAGCATATTGTCAACTAAACTTAAATTATTCCAAGACAACAAAATATGGGACACTTTATGAAGGTGTTCATTTTTTTAAATGTCAAGAAAATTTCAAGAATATGAACTACAGAATAAGCCATAGCTGAAATGGGTGAGAATAAATCTATTCATGAGTCATTTGATTTGCTTCCTTAGGTAGAGCAAGAATATTCCAAATATATGCAAGTCCAAATTTTTGTATCCTTCTTAATATTGTTGTGTTTTAAAAATGAAGCTTTTCTTTATTTGAATTAAATGAACTGCGATTGAGAATTTTCACGTCTAACAATCTGTTTTGACATTTTATGTGGCAATCTAACTTAGTAAGCATTGGGTTTAGCAGTTTGGGATTCAAAATGGGTTTAACCATTCTATCTGCATACACTAAACCAGAGGTTACACATATATACCCTATTAACTCTCATTACAAACATCCAGTGCATCAAATCTCCAGTTTCCCTTCTCTTGAGCGTGATCATGTAATGATGAATTTAGAAGAGAACTGCATGTGACTTTTTGAATGAAATACTTACCTCGTTAACAAGTGTCCTGTCTAATTTTCGTTATTTCTGACATTGTGGAAGTCTTATTCAAATGTCTAGCCCAGAGGAATACCTCAGTGTCTTAGAATATCTGATTTGGAAACATGCGGTCTTGAGTTAGACTCCCAGTGCCACCTCATGCACTTACCAATATTGGCAGCTCTGCTGTGAGTAGGGTGGTTTAGCAGTATGTGGTCCCCGGAGCTCCAAGTGATTTCCCGACAAAAAGCAGTCAGGTACTAGTGAGCACAACAGAGAATTGAGAGGCTCTATGAGCCATACGACTATTAAAAATGTGGTCAAATCAGAGCTGGAAATGTGACCACATGGTGGCACTCTGTGCGTGAGTGTCACTGAGTCCCAGAAATGATGAATGAACCATAATATTCTTGAGTGCCACAACTAAGAACTATGATCAGAGAATAGCAATATGACTAAGCCACACAACATGACATGTAATCCCTGAAGAGCACCCCATGTAAAACATACAAGCATCACTCAGAGACATGTATGAGATAAGTGAAAAACAGCAACAATTGATAAAGGGAAGGAAAGAAGGAGATGGGGGAGATGATGAGCAAACATTAAATGGAAAATTATATCTCAGGGAACCTTCTGGAATCTGAAGATTTTTACACAGTGAAAATTAAAATTGCTAAGTGAAATCACTGAAGTGTTTTATTTTTAACTTATTGCCCTATAAATTCATAAGTCAAGTGTCTTCAGCCTAGATTATAACTTTTATGACTTTTCCTTTTCAAGCCTATAACTAAATATCCATGGATAGAAACATGGAAACATTAAAAAAATAAACATAAAAAGCAATTTAATGTATTGTGTTTTTAAAATGTTGTTAGATTACATCTAGAATAATAACTGTTTTGGAATTTACTAATGCGTTCATAATATTAATATGAGAATGTTACCCTGAATGTAGTACTTGCTGTACTAGCTCTCTGACCCAGCAACAATTAACTTTAGAAGGGGTAGGGCTTTACATATTAAAAATGATGAGATTACAATCACCTGATTGTATCTTCTACACAATGACATTTGAAGAAGTGGTTGTTGGAAGGCAATTTGGTCTAGATGATGGCCTTAGGGTAGCATTAGAGTTGGTCTAAGAGGGAAAAAACAAGTTTTTTTAATTTTTTTTTTGCACCACTAATCTTGGAGGAAAGATCATCTGAGTACAGAAGGGAAAATGAATTATTATAGGAGATGTGTCCACTTTGAATTATTATATATTATTTGATCCACCCAGATGAAGTAGTTGTATAAAGCAGCCCAAACTGACTTTCATAAAAGTGGTCTTTGAAAGCAAAGGATTAAGGACCCCTTCACCAAGGGATAAACTAAGTTAATAATAGATAAATCTTTAGACACATAAAACGTTATTTTCCATGTTGTATCTTTAATATTAAAAAACACTGAAAAATGCCTCAATTTGAAATACAAATCCCTTAATTTTGTTTGTTTTGACCTAGTCATTTGGATAAATTGAAGGTGGGATGTCCTTTACATTTTAGATTTTGAGAGCAAAATATTTTCATTACTGAGTAAACTTCCAAGTTGTGATTGTCATATCTGTTATTATCTACTAAAATAAATCACACTGTCTTGGAAGTTATAAATCAGATAATAATAATTAATAGTAATAACAAGGGTTTTAAATTTAAGTGTAACTAAATGTAAACATTTTTCCTATGCATCGCCAGACACATTGAGAAATATAATAAAAACAACTAGATATTTGTGCACAAAGATATTGTCATATGAATATTTTTTTTCTTTTTAGGAAGTACACAATTTTGGCTATTAGATGTTTTGGAAATAAATAAATAACCTACTAAAAAATTAATTGAGCAGTGATCATTGTCAGAAGGGTCTAATGGCATGGTTACCCATATAAATAACCCAACTCCCAGATTATAGATTCCTAATTATTTCTAAATTCAAACCTAAAAACACCCATTAAATACTGTTTGCAGGTCTGCCTTTTCTATATCAAGGCCTTCCAGATCTCCTGAGAGTGCTTCAATCCGGTCTAGCTTGGCACTGCCCAGTTGGAATCTGCATTTATTCAAATAATCTAAAATTTCAAAGTTCACCTCAGTTTCCTTTCTAGATTGTCATTAGTTAGTTAGTTAGTTAGTTAGTTAGTTAGTTACTTGTGGACTGGGCCATACTTGGCATCATTCAGCACTTAACCTGGTTCTGTGTTCAGGGATCGTTTCTGATGATGGTCAAGGGACAATATTCACTGCTGGTAATAGTAGTTTTGGCTGCATGCAAGTCCCTTCACCCCTGTACTAGTTCCCCTAGCCCTATTTTTAATTTTTAACCTGCTTCAGAATTTCCAATGTTCCTGATAGTATGCTTTCTTTATTCCATCGCACTTTTCTATTTTTTAATTTTGTCAGTATGACATTTACCCGCTGTCATATTTGATGCCATACGACAAAACTCCTTTCCTTTGCTAGAATATAGCTATGCTACATCATTGAATTTTGCATTTTTTAATTTTTTTTCTATTTTCTGTAATGTAGTTCCACCTAACACAGAAGCTGGGAGAATATGCAATCACTTTTTACTTATTTTGTGTTTCTCAGAGACTAAGAGACATATAAAGAAATATGACTAATTTGAAATAGGAAAAACAAATTTTAAGAGCTTCTACTGAGTGTTTTGGGAGTCAAAATAGTAAACAGAATTCTAAAGTTATTGAGTTAGGTGGACAGAATACCTAATAAAAGAGGTATCTATTCTTAGAAATTAATATGGAAGTTTTCTATGAGTAAAATATTGAAATTCTATTTTTCACATACGAAGCCTCAGTGTAGGCAAATTTTTTTGTCTAGCTCTAAAATTAAATTTTAGTTTTCCATGGTGTTGAAGAATTGATTATAAATTGACGACTATACAATAAATAGCATGAGACCTATAAAGCCCATGGCATTCACTAATAATTTATAGAAAAGTCTCTTGTCTCATCTAAATTTTCAAAATTTCTTTGTATATAAAATTACCTAAATTCATTCTTCTTTAACTTTGATTTGACAGATATGCATTAATTTAGAGATAAGATAGCTCTTCTTTTTAAATTTTTTTTAATTTAATTTTTTGGGGTCACACCCAGCAATGCAGAGGTTACTACTGGATCATGCACTCAGGAATTAGTCCTTGTGGCTCTCAGAGCACCATATGGGATGCTGGGAATCGAACTGGGTCGGCCGTGTGCAAGGCAAATGCCCTACCCACTGTGCTATTGTTCCAGCCCTGAGATAGTTCTTCTTGTTGAAGCTTTTAAAACTTTATTTATTATCATGTGTCATGAAGGCTTAGTGGTAAAAATATGTTCTTTTACATTGATACAACCAGAAGGTAGCAGGGCAGGATGAATGGAGATGATCAGTAGAGGAACTGTTTCTGAATAACTCTCATATTATAGGGTATGAAGGACAGAGTAAGGGTGCAACAAATGGCAAAGGCAATAGAAGTGGAGATTTGGTCTACAGAACTGGGACTAACTGTGGGTGTGCATGCAAATGGGAAATTGATGGAGGGGTATTGGCACAAAGGCAATAAGAGTCATCTTGGAATGAAGTATGCATGAAATGATCAGGAATGGTACTGTAACCAATCATACCTCAATCAAAATGGGAAAGACATTAAAAGATAAACGTGCTCAGAGAAAAGTAGAGTTAAGTGATGTGTCACTGTTTGAACATCTTACAGAATAAACAAACACAGCACTTCAGTGTAGTACATTGGCAGCCTGATAGCTTTACTTTGGCCAAAAAATGATCAATTTTAGTGGTGTGAGTACTACAAGTGACTCAGGGAGAAAAAAAAAAATAATGGCTCTTAAAAGAATTGTCTCTAACAAAGACACTGAAAATCTACGCAAAATTCCCACTATGAAAAATTAGTGTTTAAAATATGATTTTATAAACGCGTCAGTAAGTATCTTCAAACCTCAAATTGTACTCAGAGCATAATATTAGAACACGTATCTTCCTAGTAAAGAAGTTGAGCACTATCTTTGGTTAATTTAAAAGGCAGTTATTTAATTGTCACTGTTATTCATAAGTATTATTTAATTGTCACTGTTATTCAAAAGGTTTTATTCGAAAGGTTTTAAGTACTCATTTATGATTGTGTTAAAAACTTTAATAATATAGACAAACCTGAAAGGTAAAATAAGTTATTTTTTGCATTTAGGAAAAATGTTGAATAAATACATATACAGTTGCTGATATTTCTGCAAAGATGTAGTTTAAGTTTTCTCCTCACTGAGTTTCTTCATAAAATCTGATAATTGTCACAGTCTTACTACTTCATTACCCAGATGTGACATTATCATGAAACATGTTTCACATGTCTCTAAACACACACACACATACACACACACACACACACACCGACTATAAAATGTACAAATAAATATTGAAAGATTATCTAGATAAGGCAGCAAAAGTGTATGTATAATGTTTAATTCCAGTAAAAATTTGAATTAAAAATATCATAAGGAGGTTTGCTCTGAAAGCTAAAGTTAATTTCACAATTAGACTTTACACCAATCAGGCATGTACTTGACTTGGAAACAAGGGGTCTGTTTGGGAAAAAAGAAGACGATCTTAAAAACCTTCTGCTCGTAACTCCATAGCTAAGATTAGTTTGGAATATCCCAGGAAGCCATATGGTAAAACTACTCTAGTTCCATATAGATTAGGCTCAGCTGACTCATTTGTCTTTTGAGGCAGAGTGGAACAGGAAGAGACCAGAACAGAAGAGGATAAGAAGGACTTTGATGCTTAGTGTATCAACTTGATGAAATCATTATTTGGTCAAACACTGATCTCCAAGGTCCTTTCTAGATATTAACATATGCATTTGAGGCTTTAAGTAAAGCTTATTGTTTTGCATAATGTGGACTTGCCATAACTATTTAAAGGCCTTTAATGAGAATGAGTTCCCGTTGGAGAAGTAGAAATTCTGGTTCCCGTTTCCCTTTAGAATTTTGGAAATTAAATTGCATTCTAAACTCTCGTAGGTTTTCTCGTAGGTTTTTAGATTTCCAAACTGCTCCACAAATTTTAGATTTGTTAGTCGCCACAATTGGATGAGCTAATTAAAGGAACACATATAGTTCCCACTCTCCCTGATCTCTCCCTCTGTTTTTATTGTCCTAACATATCTCAATTGTTTTTTCAGCTTCATCTTTCTCTATGTCCTGTTGATTCCTGTTTTCTATGTAAACTTACAGATGTATAACAAAGACACCTTTAAAAGATTGAATGTGAAATATTGTGATTCATCTCCTGCTTTAAGAAAACAATACTTACAGAAAAAGTATTCAACGTTATTTTTGTCTGTATATAAAGCTAAGTACCTTCAGTTGAAGAAGTCAGAAGCAGAAACTATATAAAAAACCTTGAAAGAAAAAATCCTATAATATTATTATATATATTTATTAGTTATTAGTACAATGAAAATATTTGGTCTTCATCCAAACTTATTGACTGTGCATACCAGAGTCTTCAAATCTCCTAAATAGAGTGTTAAAGGTTTCATTTCATATGTTAATGTGAGTTATTTTGGAAAAGCCTGAGGTATAGGGACTTGGTTGCCAGGAAACCAACAGGAATTCCCTAATTAGTTGCCAGGAAACAACAGGAATTTTCTCCTCTTCTAGAAGAGAGGGACTAGGGAATAAATTCTATTCTAATGGTCAGTGGATTCTTATGGATACTTCCATAAAAGAGAAGGGAATTTCAGAGAGCTTCTGGAAACTGAAGCCCTGGGAAATTGTAATATTTGGAGAGGGGGTGAATGTTCTGGATTTCTTCCTCTTATTTCATCTTATGCATTCTTTTAAGTGGCTATTGATTTATATGCCTTACTATCCTCATTACAAAAATATCAATCTAGTGAGCACACATTTCAGATTTTAAAACATCTTGGAAGAGGAAGCCTGAATTTCTTTTTGCTAGTTGCTACAATCAACATCATTTTAGTAGTTCCTTCCTACATTTTAAACATTTCTGCAAATTCCTGGACTATTCTGGAGAATGGGCAAGTTTACAATAACTCTATGCCTGAGACATTGTGATCATAAGAGACTAAGAAATAACAGGAGTGATACCAGGCATTTGGAGATATATATAACTTCAAAGGTCT